>NC_080672.1:219609749-219839546 GCF_030247195.1 Topomyia yanbarensis | reverse complement strand
TTTCCCTATCCTGCATCCATCAGAAGAAGAAAATTTTATTGCCATGTGTTTTCAAGAAATTTCCATGATCATTAGTGGAAATTGGTGGGTTGGAAAAAATTGGGAGGACGATAAAATTCTTTAAAAAAAATGATTTTGTTTGCCTATCCTGTATCCATCAGAAGAAGAAAATTTTATTGCAATGTGTTTTCAAGAAATTTCCATGATCACCAGTGGAAATTGGTGGGTTGGAAAGAAATAATCATTGCAGAATGATTCTGTTTCCCTATCCTGTATCCATCAGAAGAAGAAAATTTTATGTCCAAGTGTTTTCAAGAAATTTCCATGATCAGTAGTGGAAATTGGTGGGTTAGAAAAAAATTGGGAGGACGATCAAATTAATTTTTATAGATAGAAATATTTCTGTTTACGAAACCTTGCAGGATGATTTTATTTGCCTATCCTGTATCCATCAGAAGAAGAAAATTTTATTGCCTTGTGTTTTCAAGTAATTTCCATGGTCATTAGTGGAAATTGATGGGTTGGAAAAAAATGGGAGGACGATCAAATTGATTTTTATAGAAAGAAATATTTTTGTTTACGAAACCTTGCAGAATGATTCTGTTACCCTGTACTGCAAGGTGAGAAATATATTACCATGTGCATGTGATTTCAAGAAATTTTCATGACAAGTCAAAGACAAGACAAAGTCAAGACAAAGACAAGAAAAAGACAAGACAAAAACAAGACAAAGACAAGACAAAGACAAGACAAAGACAAGACAAAGACAAGACAAAGACAAGACAAAGACAAGACAAAGACAAGACAAAGACAAGACAAAGACAAGACAAAGACAAGACAAAGACAAGACAAAGACAAGACAAAGACAAGACAAAGACAAGACAAAGACAAGACAAAGACAAGACAAAGACAAGACAAAGACAAGACAAGACAAAGACAAGACAAAGACAAGACAAAGACAAGACAAAGACAAGACAAAGACAAGACAAAGACAAGACAAAGACAAGACAAAGACAAGACAAAGACAAGACAAAGACAAGACAAAGACAAGACAAAGACAAGACAAAGACAAGACAAAGACAAGACAAAGACAAGACAAAGACAAGACAAAGACAAGACAAAGACAAGACAAAGACAAGACAAAGACAAGACAAAGACAAGACAAAGACAAGACAAAGACAAGACAAAGACAAGACAAAGACAAGACAAAGACAAGACAAAGACAAGACAAAGACAAGACAAAGACAAGACAAAGACAAGACAAAGACAAGACAAAGACAAGACAAAGACAAGACAAAGACAAGACAAAGACAAGACAAAGACAAGACAAAGACAAGACAAAGACAAGACAAAGACAAGACAAAGACAAGACAAAGACAAGACAAAGACAAGACAAAGACAAGACAAAGACAAGACAAAGACAAGACAAAGACAAGACAAAGACAAGACAAAGACAAGACAAAGACAAGACAAAGACAAGACAAAGACAAGACAAAGACAAGACAAAGACAAGACAAAGACAAGACAAAGACAAGACAAAGACAAGACAAAGACAAGACAAAGACAAGACAAAGACAAGACAAAGACAAGACAAAGACAAGACAAAGACAAGACAAAGACAAGACAAAGACAAGACAAAGACAAGACAAAGACAAGACAAAGACAAGACAAAGACAAGACAAAGACAAGACAAAGACAAGACAAAGACAAGACAAAGACAAGACAAAGACAAGACAAAGACAAGACAAAGACAAGACAAAGACAAGACAAAGACAAGACAAAGACAAGACAAAGACAAGACAAAGACAAGACAAAGACAAGACAAAGACAAGACAAAGACAAGACAAAGACAAGACAAAGACAAGACAAAGACAAGACAAAGACAAGACAAAGACAAGACAAAGACAAGACAAAGACAAGACAAAGACAAGACAAAGACAAGACAAAGACAAGACAAAGACAAGACAAAGACAAGACAAAGACAAGACAAAGACAAGACAAAGACAAGACAAAGACAAGACAAAGACAAGACAAAGACAAGACAAAGACAAGACAAAGACAAGACAAAGACAAGACAAAGACAAGACAAAGACAAGACAAAGACAAGACAAAGACAAGACAAAGACAAGACAAAGACAAGACAAAGACAAGACAAAGACAAGACAAAGACAAGACAAAGACAAGACAAAGACAAGACAAAGACAAGACAAAGACAAGACAAAGACAAGACAAAGACAAGACAAAGACAAGACAAAGACAAGACAAAGACAAGACAAAGACAAGACAAAGACAAGACAAAGACAAGACAAAGACAAGACAAAGACAAGACAAAGACAAGACAAAGACAAGACAAAGACAAGACAAAGACAAGACAAAGACAAGACAAAGACAAGACAAAGACAAGACAAAGACAAGACAAAGACAAGACAAAGACAAGACAAAGACAAGACAAAGACAAGACAAAGACAAGACAAAGACAAGACAAAGACAAGACAAAGACAAGACAAAGACAAGACAAAGACAAGACAAAGACAAGACAAAGACAAGACAAAGACAAGACAAAGACAAGACAAAGACAAGACAAAGACAAGACAAAGACAAGACAAAGACAAGACAAAGACAAGACAAAGACAAGACAAAGACAAGACAAAGACAAGACAAAGACAAGACAAAGACAAGACAAAGACAAGACAAAGACAAGACAAAGACAAGACAAAGACAAGACAAAGACAAGACAAAGACAAGACAAAGACAAGACAAAGACAAGACAAAGACAAGACAAAGACAAGACAAAGACAAGACAAAGACAAGACAAAGACAAGACAAAGACAAGACAAAGACAAGACAAAGACAAGACAAAGACAAGACAAAGACAAGACAAAGACAAGACAAAGACAAGACAAAGACAAGACAAAGACAAGACAAAGACAAGACAAAGACAAGACAAAGACAAGACAAAGACAAGACAAAGACAAGACAAAGACAAGACAAAGACAAGACAAAGACAAGACAAAGACAAGACAAAGACAAGACAAAGACAAGACAAAGACAAGACAAAGACAAGACAAAGACAAGACAAAGACAAGACAAAGACAAGACAAAGACAAGACAAAGACAAGACAAAGACAAGACAAAGACAAGACAAAGACAAGACAAAGACAAGACAAAGACAAGACAAAGACAAGACAAAGACAAGACAAAGACAAGACAAAGACAAGACAAAGACAAGACAAAGACAAGACAAAGACAAGACAAAGACAAGACAAAGACAAGACAAAGACAAGACAAAGACAAGACAAAGACAAGACAAAGACAAGACAAAGACAAGACAAAGACAAGACAAAGACAAGACAAAGACAAGACAAAGACAAGACAAAGACAAGACAAAGACAAGACAAAGACAAGACAAAGACAAGACAAAGACAAGACAAAGACAAGACAAAGACAAGACAAAGACAAGACAAAGACAAGACAAAGACAAGACAAAGACAAGACAAAGACAAGACAAAGACAAGACAAAGACAAGACAAAGACAAGACAAAGACAAGACAAAGACAAGACAAAGACAAGACAAAGACAAGACAAAGACAAGACAAAGACAAGACAAAGACAAGACAAAGACAAGACAAAGACAAGACAAAGACAAGACAAAGACAAGACAAAGACAAGACAAAGACAAGACAAAGACAAGACAAAGACAAGACAAAGACAAGACAAAGACAAGACAAAGACAAGACAAAGACAAGACAAAGACAAGACAAAGACAAGACAAAGACAAGACAAAGACAAGACAAAGACAAGACAAAGACAAGACAAAGACAAGACAAAGACAAGACAAAGACAAGACAAAGACAAGACAAAGACAAGACAAAGACAAGACAAAGACAAGACAAAGACAAGACAAAGACAAGACAAAGACAAGACAAAGACAAGACAAAGACAAGACAAAGACAAGACAAAGACAAGACAAAGACAAGACAAAGACAAGACAAAGACAAGACAAAGACAAGACAAAGACAAGACAAAGACAAGACAAAGACAAGACAAAGACAAGACAAAGACAAGACAAAGACAAGACAAAGACAAGACAAAGACAAGACAAAGACAAGACAAAGACAAGACAAAGACAAGACAAAGACAAGACAAAGACAAGACAAAGACAAGACAAAGACAAGACAAAGACAAGACAAAGACAAGACAAAGACAAGACAAAGACAAGACAAAGACAAGACAAAGACAAGACAAAGACAAGACAAAGACAAGACAAAGACAAGACAAAGACAAGACAAAGACAAGACAAAGACAAGACAAAGACAAGACAAAGACAAGACAAAGACAAGACAAAGACAAGACAAAGACAAGACAAAGACAAGACAAAGACAAGACAAAGACAAGACAAAGACAAGACAAAGACAAGACAAAGACAAGACAAAGACAAGACAAAGACAAGACAAAGACAAGACAAAGACAAGACAAAGACAAGACAAAGACAAGACAAAGACAAGACAAAGACAAGACAAAGACAAGACAAAGACAAGACAAAGACAAGACAAAGACAAGACAAAGACAAGACAAAGACAAGACAAAGACAAGACAAAGACAAGACAAAGACAAGACAAAGACAAGACAAAGACAAGACAAAGACAAGACAAAGACAAGACAAAGACAAGACAAAGACAAGACAAAGACAAGACAAAGACAAGACAAAGACAAGACAAAGACAAGACAAAGACAAGACAAAGACAAGACAAAGACAAGACAAAGACAAGACAAAGACAAGACAAAGACAAGACAAAGACAAGACAAAGACAAGACAAAGACAAGACAAAGACAAGACAAAGACAAGACAAAGACAAGACAAAGACAAGACAAAGACAAGACAAAGACAAGACAAAGACAAGACAAAGACAAGACAAAGACAAGACAAAGACAAGACAAAGACAAGACAAAGACAAGACAAAGACAAGACAAAGACAAGACAAAGACAAGACAAAGACAAGACAAAGACAAGACAAAGACAAGACAAAGACAAGACAAAGACAAGACAAAGACAAGACAAAGACAAGACAAAGACAAGACAAAGACAAGACAAAGACAAGACAAAGACAAGACAAAGACAAGACAAAGACAAGACAAAGACAAGACAAAGACAAGACAAAGACAAGACAAAGACAAGACAAAGACAAGACAAAGACAAGACAAAGACAAGACAAAGACAAGACAAAGACAAGACAAAGACAAGACAAAGACAAGACAAAGACAAGACAAAGACAAGACAAAGACAAGACAAAGACAAGACAAAGACAAGACAAAGACAAGACAAAGACAAGACAAAGACAAGACAAAGACAAGACAAAGACAAGACAAAGACAAGACAAAGACAAGACAAAGACAAGACAAAGACAAGACAAAGACAAGACAAAGACAAGACAAAGACAAGACAAAGACAAGACAAAGACAAGACAAAGACAAGACAAAGACAAGACAAAGACAAGACAAAGACAAGACAAAGACAAGACAAAGACAAGACAAAGACAAGACAAAGACAAGACAAAGACAAGACAAAGACAAGACAAAGACAAGACAAAGACAAGACAAAGACAAGACAAAGACAAGACAAAGACAAGACAAAGACAAGACAAAGACAAGACAAAGACAAGACAAAGACAAGACAAAGACAAGACAAAGACAAGACAAAGACAAGACAAAGACAAGACAAAGACAAGACAAAGACAAGACAAAGACAAGACAAAGACAAGACAAAGACAAGACAAAGACAAGACAAAGACAAGACAAAGACAAGACAAAGACAAGACAAAGACAAGACAAAGACAAGACAAAGACAAGACAAAGACAAGACAAAGACAAGACAAAGACAAGACAAAGACAAGACAAAGACAAGACAAAGACAAGACAAAGACAAGACAAAGACAAGACAAAGACAAGACAAAGACAAGACAAAGACAAGACAAAGACAAGACAAAGACAAGACAAAGACAAGACAAAGACAAGACAAAGACAAGACAAAGACAAGACAAAGACAAGACAAAGACAAGACAAAGACAAGACAAAGACAAGACAAAGACAAGACAAAGACAAGACAAAGACAAGACAAAGACAAGACAAAGACAAGACAAAGACAAGACAAAGACAAGACAAAGACAAGACAAAGACAAGACAAAGACAAGACAAAGACAAGACAAAGACAAGACAAAGACAAGACAAAGACAAGACAAAGACAAGACAAAGACAAGACAAAGACAAGACAAAGACAAGACAAAGACAAGACAAAGACAAGACAAAGACAAGACAAAGACAAGACAAAGACAAGACAAAGACAAGACAAAGACAAGACAAAGACAAGACAAAGACAAGACAAAGACAAGACAAAGACAAGACAAAGACAAGACAAAGACAAGACAAAGACAAGACAAAGACAAGACAAAGACAAGACAAAGACAAGACAAAGACAAGACAAAGACAAGACAAAGACAAGACAAAGACAAGACAAAGACAAGACAAAGACAAGACAAAGACAAGACAAAGACAAGACAAAGACAAGACAAAGACAAGACAAAGACAAGACAAAGACAAGACAAAGACAAGACAAAGACAAGACAAAGACAAGACAAAGACAAGACAAAGACAAGACAAAGACAAGACAAAGACAAGACAAAGACAAGACAAAGACAAGACAAAGACAAGACAAAGACAAGACAAAGACAAGACAAAGACAAGACAAAGACAAGACAAAGACAAGACAAAGACAAGACAAAGACAAGACAAAGACAAGACAAAGACAAGACAAAGACAAGACAAAGACAAGACAAAGACAAGACAAAGACAAGACAAAGACAAGACAAAGACAAGACAAAGACAAGACAAAGACAAGACAAAGACAAGACAAAGACAAGACAAAGACAAGACAAAGACAAGACAAAGACAAGACAAAGACAAGACAAAGACAAGACAAAGACAAGACAAAGACAAGACAAAGACAAGACAAAGACAAGACAAAGACAAGACAAAGACAAGACAAAGACAAGACAAAGACAAGACAAAGACAAGACAAAGACAAGACAAAGACAAGACAAAGACAAGACAAAGACAAGACAAAGACAAGACAAAGACAAGACAAAGACAAGACAAAGACAAGACAAAGACAAGACAAAGACAAGACAAAGACAAGACAAAGACAAGACAAAGACAAGACAAAGACAAGACAAAGACAAGACAAAGACAAGACAAAGACAAGACAAAGACAAGACAAAGACAAGACAAAGACAAGACAAAGACAAGACAAAGACAAGACAAAGACAAGACAAAGACAAGACAAAGACAAGACAAAGACAAGACAAAGACAAGACAAAGACAAGACAAAGACAAGACAAAGACAAGACAAAGACAAGACAAAGACAAGACAAAGACAAGACAAAGACAAGACAAAGACAAGACAAAGACAAGACAAAGACAAGACAAAGACAAGACAAAGACAAGACAAAGACAAGACAAAGACAAGACAAAGACAAGACAAAGACAAGACAAAGACAAGACAAAGACAAGACAAAGACAAGACAAAGACAAGACAAAGACAAGACAAAGACAAGACAAAGACAAGACAAAGACAAGACAAAGACAAGACAAAGACAAGACAAAGACAAGACAAAGACAAGACAAAGACAAGACAAAGACAAGACAAAGACAAGACAAAGACAAGACAAAGACAAGACAAAGACAAGACAAAGACAAGACAAAGACAAGACAAAGACAAGACAAAGACAAGACAAAGACAAGACAAAGACAAGACAAAGACAAGACAAAGACAAGACAAAGACAAGACAAAGACAAGACAAAGACAAGACAAAGACAAGACAAAGACAAGACAAAGACAAGACAAAGACAAGACAAAGACAAGACAAAGACAAGACAAAGACAAGACAAAGACAAGACAAAGACAAGACAAAGACAAGACAAAGACAAGACAAAGACAAGACAAAGACAAGACAAAGACAAGACAAAGACAAGACAAAGACAAGACAAAGACAAGACAAAGACAAGACAAAGACAAGACAAAGACAAGACAAAGACAAGACAAAGACAAGACAAAGACAAGACAAAGACAAGACAAAGACAAGACAAAGACAAGACAAAGACAAGACAAAGACAAGACAAAGACAAGACAAAGACAAGACAAAGACAAGACAAAGACAAGACAAAGACAAGACAAAGACAAGACAAAGACAAGACAAAGACAAGACAAAGACAAGACAAAGACAAGACAAAGACAAGACAAAGACAAGACAAAGACAAGACAAAGACAAGACAAAGACAAGACAAAGACAAGACAAAGACAAGACAAAGACAAGACAAAGACAAGACAAAGACAAGACAAAGACAAGACAAAGACAAGACAAAGACAAGACAAAGACAAGACAAAGACAAGACAAAGACAAGACAAAGACAAGACAAAGACAAGACAAAGACAAGACAAAGACAAGACAAAGACAAGACAAAGACAAGACAAAGACAAGACAAAGACAAGACAAAGACAAGACAAAGACAAGACAAAGACAAGACAAAGACAAGACAAAGACAAGACAAAGACAAGACAAAGACAAGACAAAGACAAGACAAAGACAAGACAAAGACAAGACAAAGACAAGACAAAGACAAGACAAAGACAAGACAAAGACAAGACAAAGACAAGACAAAGACAAGACAAAGACAAGACAAAGACAAGACAAAGACAAGACAAAGACAAGACAAAGACAAGACAAAGACAAGACAAAGACAAGACAAAGACAAGACAAAGACAAGACAAAGACAAGACAAAGACAAGACAAAGACAAGACAAAGACAAGACAAAGACAAGACAAAGACAAGACAAAGACAAGACAAAGACAAGACAAAGACAAGACAAAGACAAGACAAAGACAAGACAAAGACAAGACAAAGACAAGACAAAGACAAGACAAAGACAAGACAAAGACAAGACAAAGACAAGACAAAGACAAGACAAAGACAAGACAAAGACAAGACAAAGACAAGACAAAGACAAGACAAAGACAAGACAAAGACAAGACAAAGACAAGACAAAGACAAGACAAAGACAAGACAAAGACAAGACAAAGACAAGACAAAGACAAGACAAAGACAAGACAAAGACAAGACAAAGACAAGACAAAGACAAGACAAAGACAAGACAAAGACAAGACAAAGACAAGACAAAGACAAGACAAAGACAAGACAAAGACAAGACAAAGACAAGACAAAGACAAGACAAAGACAAGACAAAGACAAGACAAAGACAAGACAAAGACAAGACAAAGACAAGACAAAGACAAGACAAAGACAAGACAAAGACAAGACAAAGACAAGACAAAGACAAGACAAAGACAAGACAAAGACAAGACAAAGACAAGACAAAGACAAGACAAAGACAAGACAAAGACAAGACAAAGACAAGACAAAGACAAGACAAAGACAAGACAAAGACAAGACAAAGACAAGACAAAGACAAGACAAAGACAAGACAAAGACAAGACAAAGACAAGACAAAGACAAGACAAAGACAAGACAAAGACAAGACAAAGACAAGACAAAGACAAGACAAAGACAAGACAAAGACAAGACAAAGACAAGACAAAGACAAGACAAAGACAAGACAAAGACAAGACAAAGACAAGACAAAGACAAGACAAAGACAAGACAAAGACAAGACAAAGACAAGACAAAGACAAGACAAAGACAAGACAAAGACAAGACAAAGACAAGACAAAGACAAGACAAAGACAAGACAAAGACAAGACAAAGACAAGACAAAGACAAGACAAAGACAAGACAAAGACAAGACAAAGACAAGACAAAGACAAGACAAAGACAAGACAAAGACAAGACAAAGACAAGACAAAGACAAGACAAAGACAAGACAAAGACAAGACAAAGACAAGACAAAGACAAGACAAAGACAAGACAAAGACAAGACAAAGACAAGACAAAGACAAGACAAAGACAAGACAAAGACAAGACAAAGACAAGACAAAGACAAGACAAAGACAAGACAAAGACAAGACAAAGACAAGACAAAGACAAGACAAAGACAAGACAAAGACAAGACAAAGACAAGACAAAGACAAGACAAAGACAAGACAAAGACAAGACAAAGACAAGACAAAGACAAGACAAAGACAAGACAAAGACAAGACAAAGACAAGACAAAGACAAGACAAAGACAAGACAAAGACAAGACAAAGACAAGACAAAGACAAGACAAAGACAAGACAAAGACAAGACAAAGACAAGACAAAGACAAGACAAAGACAAGACAAAGACAAGACAAAGACAAGACAAAGACAAGACAAAGACAAGACAAAGACAAGACAAAGACAAGACAAAGACAAGACAAAGACAAGACAAAGACAAGACAAAGACAAGACAAAGACAAGACAAAGACAAGACAAAGACAAGACAAAGACAAGACAAAGACAAGACAAAGACAAGACAAAGACAAGACAAAGACAAGACAAAGACAAGACAAAGACAAGACAAAGACAAGACAAAGACAAGACAAAGACAAGACAAAGACAAGACAAAGACAAGACAAAGACAAGACAAAGACAAGACAAAGACAAGACAAAGACAAGACAAAGACAAGACAAAGACAAGACAAAGACAAGACAAAGACAAGACAAAGACAAGACAAAGACAAGACAAAGACAAGACAAAGACAAGACAAAGACAAGACAAAGACAAGACAAAGACAAGACAAAGACAAGACAAAGACAAGACAAAGACAAGACAAAGACAAGACAAAGACAAGACAAAGACAAGACAAAGACAAGACAAAGACAAGACAAAGACAAGACAAAGACAAGACAAAGACAAGACAAAGACAAGACAAAGACAAGACAAAGACAAGACAAAGACAAGACAAAGACAAGACAAAGACAAGACAAAGACAAGACAAAGACAAGACAAAGACAAGACAAAGACAAGACAAAGACAAGACAAAGACAAGACAAAGACAAGACAAAGACAAGACAAAGACAAGACAAAGACAAGACAAAGACAAGACAAAGACAAGACAAAGACAAGACAAAGACAAGACAAAGACAAGACAAAGACAAGACAAAGACAAGACAAAGACAAGACAAAGACAAGACAAAGACAAGACAAAGACAAGACAAAGACAAGACAAAGACAAGACAAAGACAAGACAAAGACAAGACAAAGACAAGACAAAGACAAGACAAAGACAAGACAAAGACAAGACAAAGACAAGACAAAGACAAGACAAAGACAAGACAAAGACAAGACAAAGACAAGACAAAGACAAGACAAAGACAAGACAAAGACAAGACAAAGACAAGACAAAGACAAGACAAAGACAAGACAAAGACAAGACAAAGACAAGACAAAGACAAGACAAAGACAAGACAAAGACAAGACAAAGACAAGACAAAGACAAGACAAAGACAAGACAAAGACAAGACAAAGACAAGACAAAGACAAGACAAAGACAAGACAAAGACAAGACAAAGACAAGACAAAGACAAGACAAAGACAAGACAAAGACAAGACAAAGACAAGACAAAGACAAGACAAAGACAAGACAAAGACAAGACAAAGACAAGACAAAGACAAGACAAAGACAAGACAAAGACAAGACAAAGACAAGACAAAGACAAGACAAAGACAAGACAAAGACAAGACAAAGACAAGACAAAGACAAGACAAAGACAAGACAAAGACAAGACAAAGACAAGACAAAGACAAGACAAAGACAAGACAAAGACAAGACAAAGACAAGACAAAGACAAGACAAAGACAAGACAAAGACAAGACAAAGACAAGACAAAGACAAGACAAAGACAAGACAAAGACAAGACAAAGACAAGACAAAGACAAGACAAAGACAAGACAAAGACAAGACAAAGACAAGACAAAGACAAGACAAAGACAAGACAAAGACAAGACAAAGACAAGACAAAGACAAGACAAAGACAAGACAAAGACAAGACAAAGACAAGACAAAGACAAGACAAAGACAAGACAAAGACAAGACAAAGACAAGACAAAGACAAGACAAAGACAAGACAAAGACAAGACAAAGACAAGACAAAGACAAGACAAAGACAAGACAAAGACAAGACAAAGACAAGACAAAGACAAGACAAAGACAAGACAAAGACAAGACAAAGACAAGACAAAGACAAGACAAAGACAAGACAAAGACAAGACAAAGACAAGACAAAGACAAGACAAAGACAAGACAAAGACAAGACAAAGACAAGACAAAGACAAGACAAAGACAAGACAAAGACAAGACAAAGACAAGACAAAGACAAGACAAAGACAAGACAAAGACAAGACAAAGACAAGACAAAGACAAGACAAAGACAAGACAAAGACAAGACAAAGACAAGACAAAGACAAGACAAAGACAAGACAAAGACAAGACAAAGACAAGACAAAGACAAGACAAAGACAAGACAAAGACAAGACAAAGACAAGACAAAGACAAGACAAAGACAAGACAAAGACAAGACAAAGACAAGACAAAGACAAGACAAAGACAAGACAAAGACAAGACAAAGACAAGACAAAGACAAGACAAAGACAAGACAAAGACAAGACAAAGACAAGACAAAGACAAGACAAAGACAAGACAAAGACAAGACAAAGACAAGACAAAGACAAGACAAAGACAAGACAAAGACAAGACAAAGACAAGACAAAGACAAGACAAAGACAAGACAAAGACAAGACAAAGACAAGACAAAGACAAGACAAAGACAAGACAAAGACAAGACAAAGACAAGACAAAGACAAGACAAAGACAAGACAAAGACAAGACAAAGACAAGACAAAGACAAGACAAAGACAAGACAAAGACAAGACAAAGACAAGACAAAGACAAGACAAAGACAAGACAAAGACAAGACAAAGACAAGACAAAGACAAGACAAAGACAAGACAAAGACAAGACAAAGACAAGACAAAGACAAGACAAAGACAAGACAAAGACAAGACAAAGACAAGACAAAGACAAGACAAAGACAAGACAAAGACAAGACAAAGACAAGACAAAGACAAGACAAAGACAAGACAAAGACAAGACAAAGACAAGACAAAGACAAGACAAAGACAAGACAAAGACAAGACAAAGACAAGACAAAGACAAGACAAAGACAAGACAAAGACAAGACAAAGACAAGACAAAGACAAGACAAAGACAAGACAAAGACAAGACAAAGACAAGACAAAGACAAGACAAAGACAAGACAAAGACAAGACAAAGACAAGACAAAGACAAGACAAAGACAAGACAAAGACAAGACAAAGACAAGACAAAGACAAGACAAAGACAAGACAAAGACAAGACAAAGACAAGACAAAGACAAGACAAAGACAAGACAAAGACAAGACAAAGACAAGACAAAGACAAGACAAAGACAAGACAAAGACAAGACAAAGACAAGACAAAGACAAGACAAAGACAAGACAAAGACAAGACAAAGACAAGACAAAGACAAGACAAAGACAAGACAAAGACAAGACAAAGACAAGACAAAGACAAGACAAAGACAAGACAAAGACAAGACAAAGACAAGACAAAGACAAGACAAAGACAAGACAAAGACAAGACAAAGACAAGACAAAGACAAGACAAAGACAAGACAAAGACAAGACAAAGACAAGACAAAGACAAGACAAAGACAAGACAAAGACAAGACAAAGACAAGACAAAGACAAGACAAAGACAAGACAAAGACAAGACAAAGACAAGACAAAGACAAGACAAAGACAAGACAAAGACAAGACAAAGACAAGACAAAGACAAGACAAAGACAAGACAAAGACAAGACAAAGACAAGACAAAGACAAGACAAAGACAAGACAAAGACAAGACAAAGACAAGACAAAGACAAGACAAAGACAAGACAAAGACAAGACAAAGACAAGACAAAGACAAGACAAAGACAAGACAAAGACAAGACAAAGACAAGACAAAGACAAGACAAAGACAAGACAAAGACAAGACAAAGACAAGACAAAGACAAGACAAAGACAAGACAAAGACAAGACAAAGACAAGACAAAGACAAGACAAAGACAAGACAAAGACAAGACAAAGACAAGACAAAGACAAGACAAAGACAAGACAAAGACAAGACAAAGACAAGACAAAGACAAGACAAAGACAAGACAAAGACAAGACAAAGACAAGACAAAGACAAGACAAAGACAAGACAAAGACAAGACAAAGACAAGACAAAGACAAGACAAAGACAAGACAAAGACAAGACAAAGACAAGACAAAGACAAGACAAAGACAAGACAAAGACAAGACAAAGACAAGACAAAGACAAGACAAAGACAAGACAAAGACAAGACAAAGACAAGACAGACAAGACAAGACAAAGACAAGACAAAGACAAGACAAAGACAAGACAAAGACAAGACAAAGACAAGACAAAGACAAGACAAAGACAAGACAAAGACAAGACAAAGACAAGACAAAGACAAGACAAAGACAAGACAAAGACAAGACAAAGACAAGACAAAGACAAGACAAAGACAAGACAAAGACAAGACAAAGACAAGACAAAGACAAGACAAAGACAAGACAAAGACAAGACAAAGACAAGACAAAGACAAGACAAAGACAAGACAAAGACAAGACAAAGACAAGACAAAGACAAGACAAAGACAAGACAAAGACAAGACAAAGACAAGACAAAGACAAGACAAAGACAAGACAAAGACAAGACAAAGACAAGACAAAGACAAGACAAAGACAAGACAAAGACAAGACAAAGACAAGACAAAGACAAGACAAAGACAAGACAAAGACAAGACAAAGACAAGACAAAGACAAGACAAAGACAAGACAAAGACAAGACAAAGACAAGACAAAGACAAGACAAAGACAAGACAAAGACAAGACAAAGACAAGACAAAGACAAGACAAAGACAAGACAAAGACAAGACAAAGACAAGACAAAGACAAGACAAAGACAAGACAAAGACAAGACAAAGACAAGACAAAGACAAGACAAAGACAAGACAAAGACAAGACAAAGACAAGACAAAGACAAGACAAAGACAAGACAAAGACAAGACAAAGACAAGACAAAGACAAGACAAAGACAAGACAAAGACAAGACAAAGACAAGACAAAGACAAGACAAAGACAAGACAAAGACAAGACAAAGACAAGACAAAGACAAGACAAAGACAAGACAAAGACAAGACAAAGACAAGACAAAGACAAGACAAAGACAAGACAAAGACAAGACAAAGACAAGACAAAGACAAGACAAAGACAAGACAAAGACAAGACAAAGACAAGACAAAGACAAGACAAAGACAAGACAAAGACAAAGACAAGACAAAGACAAGACAAAGACAAGACAAAGACAAGACAAAGACAAGACAAAGACAAGACAAAGACAAGACAAAGACAAGACAAAGACAAAGACAAGACAAAGACAAGACAAAGACAAGACAAAGACAAGACAAAGACAAGACAAAGACAAGACAAAGACAAGACAAAGACAAGACAAAGACAAGACAAAGACAAGACAAAGACAAGACAAAGACAAGACAAAGACAAGACAAAGACAAGACAAAGACAAGACAAAGACAAGACAAAGACAAGACAAAGACAAGACAAAGACAAGACAAAGACAAGACAAAGACAAGACAAAGACAAGACAAAGACAAAGACAAGACAAAGACAAGACAAAGACAAGACAAAGACAAGACAAAGACAAGACAAAGACAAGACAAAGACAAGACAAAGACAAGACAAAGACAAGACAAAGACAAGACAAAGACAAGACAAAGACAAGACAAAGACAAGACAAAGACAAGACAAAGACAAGACAAAGACAAGACAAAGACAAGACAAAGACAAGACAAAGACAAGACAAAGACAAGACAAAGACAAGACAAGACAAAGACAAGATGCTACAGAACTAGTGCAACCCGAGATATTTAGAATCGAGCGCTTGAAATTAGAAATATCTTCTAATCCGTTCGGTTTTGAATAAAACGCTAATAGGAGAAAATCTTATGGGTTTCGCGATTTTTATTTCTCTCGAAAGAAAATTCGAATTCAAAGCATGATATGCGCCATTAGCCTCTGCTCAAGCTGCTGGACAACCCATCTTGTAGCGGTTTGAAGTCAAACTTGTTGAATTTGGTCAGATCCTTGTCGTATAGCTTGCTGACTCGCGTTTTAGCCGTAATGTTTTATTTTACAGTCCAGTTTTGGTTTAGAAACCCAATTTTCGAAGAAATCTTCCGGCGTATATTTCGAACTATACTGCGACTAGCGTTTGGTGGTTACATTCGCGCTGAAATGTCCTAGATTTGCTTTGAAAGCCGTCCTGAATTTGTTTCCGGAAATGTTCATATCCTCTGTGATTCTTACACGCAACTTTTTCGGGTCTCATTACTTTGGTGCAGCATTATGTCTCCCCTCTTTGCCATTCTGATATAGAGAAAGGCTTTCCAATCACTTCAAATCGACTTTTCAGTCAAGTCTCGGGTGGTTCGAGTACCGTATACCATATAACCTACGAGAAAGATCGTCGAGATCGGAAAATGTCTGTGTTTTTTACTCTCGAGTAGGAATCTTTAAAAGACTTGGTACGTGGTACTGGTGGATTCATACTGTTCTTTCCCCATTACATCAACTGACTAAATCTACACCTTCTGTAGATACTACTTAGGGAAGGATTGTGTTCTTGTACCTGCTCTTTTCTTAACCCGCGGGTTCTTGCTTATGTTGAGCCATTGAGGTTCCACATCGATCCGAAACTTAGAGCCAGTGAGCTTATTGCTTTGTCGCGATCAACGTGATAGTTCCTGGCAAAGAAGCTAGACACCGAATTCTCATTTGTTCAACGATGGTCGATGGCACGTTCTTATTTCCCCTCATCTGTTGCTTTTGCTAGCACGCTGCTTGACCCGTGTAACTTCGGTCATTATATTCGCAGTTGACGGCTTGACACATAGTATATCTCAGACAGTATCTCAATATCTCTGAAGAGAACGTCAATGCAACAGCAAAGTGTTCCAATCATCACTTTACCTGTACTCATCTCATGTATTGTCCGGCAAGGCATTATTGCAAGATTACAACTTCGAATTTTTGACAAAATAACGGGTGAGTCAGAAGTAGCTGGACTAAACTAAAACCCAGGGTAGGTTTTCTTTATAACAAATAAGTTTTATATCTAGCAGTTATTTAAAAAAAAAGTAGGACACTACTGCTCCCATCATGGTCTAGGCGACATTGAGATCTACCCTGCATATCCTTGATTTTAATTGTGCTGCTGAAGCAGCTTCCCAAAATGCTTCGATTGGTTGAAGTTTTGGTACATTCCGCGGATTATCATCTTTTCGGCCACATTTCACATATTGAGAGTTCGACCAAGCAAAGGTATTAGTTTCAATAGGAGGCTTCAGCCGGATGGTAAACGAGGGGTACGCCTTCTTGGCAAAATATATGTGATGCACGAATTGGAAAATGGAATTTCGAATTACGGAAACAAGTTTTCTGACATGCATGGAGAGTGCTAATCATACACAGAAATTGAAACTTGCTAAAATGAGCTCAAATGTTGGTTTGTTTCACAATCTATAAAAGTAGGTTTTGAGACACACGCATAAATCAAAGAGGGTCAGCCAAGTCCCGCCAACGCCGGCAAAAAATTCTTCACAAATCCTCGCCGTCTTTCTATTTCATTGCTTTCATTTCTCTTAGTCTCAAATTTGCCGAAAATAGCCAACAAAATCGATACAGTAGAACCTTGCGGCAATTAAAACATAGTAACATATAAACTAGTTGGTAAAAAAGTAGATAAAAATTCGATTTCTGTTGGCTGAGCTGTGTCATTAATTGCTATCAGCCATCCGTGTGTGCGGAACGAAAAAAAAATCAATAAGTAGTTCAATCACAATAGGATCGGTGCGACACCGATAGCTTGGTGTCGATTGAATGCATACGTCACGGCTTGATGCTAGCAGAAAGGGAGAAGGATGATCGCATGGTCGTTCTAGGCGAGGATTTGTGAAGAATTTTTTGCCGGCGTCGGCGGTAAAACATGATGATGAGTTATGTTCTACTATAGACCATGCGGTAGACTTGGGTGCAACGCCCAACTCGTACTCTGCAGAAGGCAACGAATTCTTCACATTTCCTTTCGATCATGCCCATATGATCCTGCCTAGTTCTAGTTTTCCGTTCTAAGTTTATAACTGATTCGCTCTAGAATACCTATCCGTCTTTCAATTTCATTGCTTTCGTTTCTCTTAGTCTCAAATTTGCCGAAAATAGCCAACAAAATCGATACAGTAACTTTTTAATTGTTGTTGGACAAAAAACTAACAAGTAATTTCGACATTTCTTTCGAAAGTTCAATTTAATTGAATGCTTGTTTGTGTTTTAAAAACCCCGAAACAACATTTACGTAATTGTAAATACCCTAGTCTGGCTGAACCGCCAAACTAGGGCATTTACAATTACGTAAATGTTGGCTAAAGCCTTAGATGACCTTAGAAGTCACTCGGCGTATGCTCGAGCCCCAGCCAAAAGGAACTCTTAGTGATAAGTAGGGTCGCAATACTAACCCTGCAATCGCACTGTAAAATAATGTTAGTACCAAGGTATTGTTTTTGATAGTGAATTATTGAAACTTAACGATAAAGTTGTACTGGACTGTTCATGACACACAACTTGTTCTATGTAGTATGAAAATATTTAGATCAAAATACTATTCTACCGTATAACTAATCTTACTAATTTCAAAGATCTTTCTTGGTCGGTGTCCATACTTACTGATCGGTGTCCAACTGCACATACTGGCTCATAGTACCAGTGCATTACTTGCGGTATAAATCAGTTTCGTTAACATTTTGTCTATATAATATGATAATAAGATGTTAATAATATATACGCTGATCAGGAGGTAAGAAATAGGAAAATCGCTGGTTCCAATAGCTAGCTCTTTCTGTCGAGTCTCGACCTAGATAGACGCTTTGTGTTAGTAGAAGTAGTTCTTCAGCTCTAAACGATGGGATTTCACTTAGATATCCGTTGAAATAACTGTTCAAGTTACGTACCGAAATTTGGCACTAGAATTTTTTACGATTTTGAATATAATCATATTTCGCATAGTTCAAAAAACCAAACCTCATATTCGTGGATTCAATACTTTTTGGTCTATCAACTATTGCTTGAAAGGAATCGTTATGTTAAAAAACGTGGTATTTTGAAAACCGTGTAAAAATTTGGGCAAAAAATACCCATGAAAAACAGGCAACACGCTATAGGATTTTAGGAAAAATCCGCCCATGTGCCAGAGGTGAATAATCATTAGATTGATTTGAGCAAACTGATTGCTAGCATATATTCATAGCATAAAGTCATAAAGCTCAAAAGAAATATAGTACGTAGTTTTCGAAACGAAATCATTCTTTTACCATGATTTATTATAAGGGTGCAATATTTTTGCGCTTCTTGTAGCTAGTATGAGTAATTTAAATTTTTTTTTTATAAATTTGTGGTATCAATTGGAAAGAAATCGGCAATCGAAGCTTTTTAGTAGATTTCTCCACAAACGAAGCTTTATCTGTGAGTACTACAATACAAACAGGGCAACTATCAATGATGTAACGCAACCTCTTCTCAGGGTTTTTGGTTATTTCCTTGGTAAATAAGTCACGAATAAGATGTCCAATATTTTTTTTCTTCGGTAGAAGTAGATTTGGTATATTTCAGGTTACTTTTTTACACCATATTTCACAAAATGTTGAAATTTTTCATTGTCCCTCCCTCAATACAAGTGTGACATGATTTATAATTAGCCCCTACACCAAGCTTTCGGGTAGTACTAATTTAGCACAAACCCTGTGCTTTTCTACTGCGCAGAACAAGCGACGATATAATGCGTACAACGGGAAAATTGATAAACACTGTTATGAAGTTTTTCAAATCAAGTTTGGCTTGCTACCATTAGTTTCCTCGGATTCTTACGAATCCATTGGTATACTATACTTGGGTAGTTTTATGGGAAAAGCGAGAGAAAAAGCGGGTTGAAGAAATCATTCATTTCATTCGCGTGCACGCATACATTCATATGAGTATCGTATATGCGTATTATATTGATATCCTCAATTCTGCAGATAAGAAGAAAAAGAAGCCCGACGGGGAGGACTTTGCTAGCATTCAGGTTCTTCTGAGCACTGTTAAAATAAGGCAATCCATTTTTTACAAATAGAAATGTTTTTTTTTTCTTAACCAATAAGCCCCGTGCGAATCTAGAAACTTTGATTAAACTTTAATAGCTTTCTCTGGCGATTTTAGATCGCGATGAAGCTTTTCACAAAGTTGTACACAATGAAATTGTCCATCAGATTCTCACTTTTAGTAATATTTGAATGTCTAAAGTACTACCTAGGGGCAAAAATGTGCACCAGTTTCAATTAAAACTTAAGTTTTCAAACAAAAAAACTTTAAAATAAAAAGTTGTTCTGGAGCCCCCGACAGAATATTTTAATTTTACTTTCAAATGAAAGGGAAAAGCGCATTCTATCACATGCTGAAGTTTTAGCGATGCCGATTTTTTTCGAATAAAATTGTTCTATCAAACGCACCGTGTACACGTGCACATATTTTCGATCAGATAGTGCAAAAACACAGCTATTTCGATCAGTACAACGGGAGTTATTAGCAAGTCTCCAAGACTGGGAAAATATCTCAGCAAAAACTTGGAAACGGGAACCCACATTGAAACGTTAGAAGTATTCTACTTCAAAACTTTCTCACCGAAAACTTGCATACAATTCAACATTTGCTGAAAATGTATTTTTTAAGATTGCGTAGAGTTTAGACAAAAATTCAATATGGTTAATAATAAAAATAACATTTCGGAAACTATATGGAAGTAGATGATAAATGACGTTTACAGTTTGTCTCAAGTCAGCATAGGTTTTTATGAGAATTTGAATTTTGATGTATTATAAACTATATGAATAGCCTCTAAGCAGGATTGGAATTAATAAATATTTCAATATATGTCAAGTTAGTGGCTATTAACGTGAAAGTCAGGTAAATGATTTTTTAGTTCTTGGAGATTAACTCAAAAAGATAAGCGTTTTTCGAAAATCCAAGAATACTTATCTCTTCGTAATTACATTTTCTACAACTAAGTATGCTTGGAATTTTGAAATTTTCCTTTCTGAAACCGGGAATGTCTTTTGAAGCAAGAAAATGGCTATAACTTAGCTCTGACAGCATGAATAGAATTGAAAAACACAACATTATGCCAAATGACCATTATGCCAAACGACCATTATGCCAAATGACCATTATGCCAAATGACCATTATGCCAAATGAACATTATGCCAAACGAACGTATGTGTCACCTACTGTTATGCCAAATGAACATTATGCCAAATGAATTTATGCCAAACGAACTTATGCCAAACGACGTGCTCCCGTACAGGACATTGAAAAGGCTGGTGCAGCGGTTTTACTGACAGTAATTCTTCGCGTCATTTCGGTACCATTCGACTAGGTTTCGAATAGTTGAAAAAATCAATTTTAGTCCTATTCAAATACTTTAATAAGTTGAACATGGAGAGGGTTATATGGTAAATCGCAGTAGAGTCTGATGATATCGAGAAAAGATCAGAAATGTTTTTGATGTCCATAGAATCATTGAACTGGTCTTGTACAGGCCCGTAGCCAGGATTTTGTTTCGGGAGGGGCTAAAAGTATGCAATTTTAAAAGTGTTTACGATTTGAGATGACCGAACAAGTTGCAAACCAAAATGAGGTGCAGGAGATAACATACCGAATTGTCATCACAAAAGTTCGTGTTCGTAAATGCAGTTACTCTCCAATTCGATGTACATCGCGATCGATGACACAATTTGCGTAAAAAATAGCTTCAGTTCCGTAAACGAGAATATTTCAGCGGGCCAATCTAAAGGTATTTCAGAGTAATTTCAAAAGAATAAAATGTTTTTTACATTTCTTATAAAAGAAATGTATAGAATTCGCCCAAACTTTCAAGATTTTTTCCGAGGCCCGGAGGGCCGAGTCTTATATACCAATCGACTCAGCTCGACGATTTGGGATAATGTGTGTGTGTGTGTGTGTGTGTGTGTGTGTGTCTGTGTGTGTATGTAACGGACAAATTCTCATTCGTGTTTCTCAGCAATGGCTGAACCGATCTTATCCAAACCAATTTTAAATGAAAGAACTAAAAAACAGTATGAACGCTATTAATTTGTTTTTGATTCTGATGTTTAGTTTCCAAGATATGAATGTTTGAATGCGCAAAAATGGCGTTTTTTGCAGTTTTTTTTTAAATTATCTGCCGAAATTGACAATGTAGATTAACAATTTATATGGTTTTAGATAGCTTTAACGAATACCTTTCGAACAAGCTATAGATTGTTGAAATCGTACTATTATCAAAAGAGATATTTAACATTAAATGCGGACGAAAGATTTTTATCATTTCCCATTGCCAGAAATATGACCAAAAACATGTAATCTATTATTAACGCCAAGACGGCTTATTTTAGGTCAATAGTATCTTCGGAGAATTTAATGGAGGCAATATGCCCTTTCTTTTGGTATTGTGCTTTTGCTGATTAATCCCCCTATGAGTGAGATATTTTCACAAATTTTTTTGGAAGTGATTATATCGAAATGATGCCTTCAGCAAATTTGTAGCTCTTACTTTTGCGAATAACGTTACTGAAGACTTCAAATATCTATTTTGAATACTTTAAAAGTTATGGCTTGTTGTTTGTTGATTACTCTTTGTCGCTTATTTATTGTTCAATATAGTAATAATCCATTGAAATAAGCCAAACATTATTTCGATAAAACGAATTTTGTATTTCATTTTACTATCTACAACCGCTAGAAATAATCACCGAACACTTCCAAGTTATCTGGAAGGAACTTGATAACTTATCAGTACAAAAATGTTCATTTGTGAGAACTTTCTGACTGCAATTTTGCTAACTTATAACCATCGGATCGATCTGAAACATATCGGAAAATGAGAAGCGAAATAAATAACTCCAAGCAACGGCGTAGCCAAGAGAAGGTTTTGGGGTTTAACACCATACAACCCCCCCCCCCCCACAACACCCAAAAAAAAATTGGATTGAAGTTGAAAATTTATTGATGCAGACTGATTTAATTCAATATTACAATAACAATTATCTGATCCGTAGATTGATAACCTGTTGTTGTAAACATCATGAGGACTTTTGATAAATTGTCGGAATGGGGTCCTGATATGTAACTGATCTCTTGGTCTTGATTTCACAGTTGTCTAATAGCATCAATATCAAATTCCTGTCTGAAAACATTCCAATAGAAAATTCCAGAGTTCTGTAATCAATCATAATCCTCAGATTTATTTTCAAATTGATCTGGTTTTTGTAGAGATGTACTGTAATAAGGGTCTTTATTTAATAGGAAGCGAAGTTAAAATTGATTTAATTCTATGAAACATAGAACTGCTCAACAAAAAATGCATAAATTTCAACAATTGCTTAAAATGTTTTTGCCTTTCTCATTCACCGGAGGACCGAGTGTCATATGCTAATCGACTCAGTTCGTCGAGATCGGAAAATGTCTGTGTGTATGTATGTCTGTATGTATGTGTGTGTATGTGTGTGTATGTGTGTATGTGGAAAAAATGTGACCTCTGTTAATCAGAGATGGCTGGATCGATTTGCACAAAGTTAGTCTCAAATGAAAGGTACAATCTTCCCATCGGCTGCTATTGAATTTTTTATTGATTGGACTTCCGGTTCCGGAGTTACGAGTTGAAGAGTGCAATCACACAACAAATTCCCATATAAACTGAAATGAAAAATTTTCAAAATCAAATTTGTATTTTTGATGCCAAATGACATTATAATGCATGAAACATTGAGATTTGATGTAAACTCGAAAAAATAACGTTTGACAAAAATTGATTTTTTTGGACTTTGGTACTTATTTGCTCTGTTACTATTTTCTGAAAAATTAATTCTGCATAATTTTAAAACTTCAAAAATTACGGTTTCGGAATTATGCCGTTTAGACATTAAGATCGATTTTCACCAAACCCCCACCAATTGTAAAATTGGTATTGTAAAAAAACGTAAGGGCGATACTTCAATGCTGATAGGTGGGACCGAAAAAGTAAACAATCGCCAAAGGGACTATATACTATATATACAATCATTTTGTCAATTTCAATAGCAAACACAAATTTTAATTTAAAAATTTCAAATACTTCATGAAGTTTTGGGTTTCGATCACTGAATCATGCAATCTAGGATGTAAAAAACACAATAGTTCTAAATTGGAAATAAAACCAAGTCTGGAAATATGCACTGTTGATTTTCTTTGAATGCACTATGAGTCACAAGGGCGATTTTTCGGTACAAAAATCAATAACTCCCAAACCGTTCATTTTAGAGAAATTATGCTGAGAGAATATTTCTGGGGATTAAATTCGCTTTCTTTTAAAGTAAAATGTAGCTAGGGTGGTCCTCTCAAACATTCTTTTCGAAAAATTATTTTTCGAACAAAATGGTATAGCAAGGTACTTACTTCAGCAAAGTTGTAGAAAAATGTTTTACATTTCTTATAAAAGAAATGTATAGAATTCGCTCAAACTTTCAAGATTTTTTCCGAGGCCCGGAGGGCCGAGTCTTATATACCAATCGACTCAGCTCGACGATTTGGGACAATGTCTGTGTGTGTGTGTGTGTCTGTGTGTGTGTGTATGTAACGGACAAATTCTCATTCGTGTTTCTCAGCAATGGCTGAACCGATCTTATCCAAACCAACTTTAAATGAAAGAACTAAAAAACAGTATGAACGCTATTAATTTGTTTTTGATTCTGATGTTTAGTTTCCAAGATATGAATGTTTAAATGCGTAAAAATGGCGTTTTTTGCAGTTTTTTTGAATTATCTGCCGAAATTGACAATATAGATTAACAATTTATATGTTTTTAGACAGCTTTAACGAATACCTTTCGAACAAGCTATAGATTGTTGAAATCGGACTATTATCAAAAGAGATATTTAACATTAAATGCGGACGAAAGATTTTTATCATTTCCCATTGCCAGAAATATGACCAAAAACATGTAATCTATTATTAACGCCAAAACGGCTTATTTTAGGTCAATAGTATCTTCGGAGAATTTAATGGAGGAAATATGCCCTTTCTTTTGGTATTGTGCTTTTGCTGATTAATCCCCCTATGAGTGAGATATTTTCACAAATTTTCTTGGAAGTGATTATATCGAAATGATGCCTTCAGCAAATTTGTAGCTCTTACTTTTGCGAATAACTTTACTGAAGACTTCAAATATCTATTTTGAATACTTTAAAAGTTATGGCTTGTTGTTTGTGGATTACTCTTTGTCGCCTATTTATTGTTCAATATAGAAATAATCCATTGAAATAAGCCAAACATTATTTCGACAAATCGAATTTTGTATTTCATTTTTCTATCTACAACCGCTAGAAATAATCATCGCACCGAACACTTCCAAGTTGTCTGGAAGGAACTTGATAACTTATCAGTGCAAAAATGTTCTTTTGTGCGAACCTTCTGACTGCAATTTTTCTAACTAATGACCATCGGATCGATCTGAAACATATCGGAAAATGAAAAGCCAAATAAATAACTCCAAGCAACGGCGTAGCCCAGAGAAGGTTTTGGGGTTTAACACCATACAACCCCCCCCCCCCCCATCACACCCAAAAAAAAAAAATTGGATTGAAGTTGAAAATTTATTGATGCAGACTGATTTAATTCAATATTACAATAACAATTATCTGATCCGTAGATTGATAACCTGTTGTTGTAAACATCATGAGGACTTTTGATAAATTGTCGGAATGGGGTCCTGATATGTACCTGATCTATTGGTCTTCATTTCACAGTTGTCTAATAGCATCAATATCAAATTCCTGCCTGAAAACATTCCAATAGAAAATTACAGAGTTCTGTAATCAATCATAGTCCTCAGATTTATTTTCAAATTGATCTCGTTTTTGTAGAGATGTACTGTAATAAGGGTCTTTATTTAATAGGAAGAGAAGTTAAAATTGATTTAATGTCTATGAAACATAGAACTGCTCACAAAAAATGCATAACTTTCAGCATTTGCCAAAAATGTTTTTGCCTTTCTCATTCACTCTAAAATTCGTCAATCTAATCCCGACTCGGAGGGCCGAGTGTCATATGCCAATCGACTGAGTTCGTCGAGATCGGAAAATGTCTGTGTGTGTATGTATGTGTGTATGTGGAAAAAATGTGACCTCTGTTTCTCAGAGATGGCTGGACCGATTTGCACAAAGTTAGTCTCAAATGAAAGGTACAACCTTCGCATCGGCTGCTATTGAATTTTTTATTGATTGGACTTCCGGTTCCGGAGTTACGAGTTGAAGAGTGCAACCACACAGCAAATTCCCATATAAACTGAAATGAAAAATTTTCAAAATCAAATTTGTATTTTGACTTTTTTTGGACTTTGGTACATTTTTGTCTTTCTCATATAGAAAGATTATGCAATCACTCTAAAAATCGTCAATCATACCGGCCCGGAGGGAGTATGCAGTGAGGGGTAGCTACTTTAAAATTAAAACTAGTTTAAAATTTCTTAACAAGTTGAAAATTTTTGGCAGGATCTGGAGCTCCCGGATCTTTCTCCATGATCCGCCCCTGGTTTCAAGCGACGTTTCAGTATCACATAGTATCTCAAGATCGTGGCTGTCGATCCATTGTATGTATGTGCAAATCGTACTGAACATGTAATATTCATTTCCACCATTGTATTGAACATAACCAGCCATAGAATCGTAGTCTGGACAAATGAGACAAGCACAATTGCACCACTAGGTGGATTAAGACAGGTTTTTTTTGGGAATGCGTCGAGTTGAGACGAAAACGTAATATGATTAATAACGAGGATAACACTTTCCGAATGTAGAGAGAAATTTATGAAAAATAACGATTTCCATTCGATTCTAGCAGGTTCTGATCGATTTTGATGAGCATTTGATTTTTGTTGTATGACCAATCATATGTATAGGTCAAATGTTTAAAAACAGTAATTTAAGGTCAAGATAGCATCATTTTGAAACCACCAACTTCGGAGGTTTAGTATCTTCGATGAATTTTACAAACGTTAAACAGCGCATCATTTGATAAAATAATTTTGACGGTATATCGTCCAAGAAGTATTTATGGTGATTTTTCTCAGGTTAATATTCATGACTACAATAAAGTCTCAACAAATTCGCTAGACACGAACTCTATTACCATTTTCTGAAAAATTAATTCTGCATAATTTTAAAACTTCAAAAATTACGGTTTCGGAATTATGCCGTTTGGACAGTATGATCGATTTTCACCAAACCCCCACCAAACCGAATTTCTGGCTACGCCGCTGACTTCAAGTAAGTAGAAACAAAGTCGTTCTACACTCGTTCACAAGAAACTTCTTCGAATGCTGAATATCTATTATAATACATTGAAACCCTGATTTTATCAGCCAAATATGAACGTATGTTTGATGGGCTCTAGCAGACGAACAAGACTGAATTCGAGTAAATCCTTTCTTGAGCATGTTTTCCTTATCATGAAGATGGAAATATGCAAAAATAAAATGTTCATCATAATCAGAAATAGTTATCAGACTACATCAAGGGACGGGAAGAATATTTTAACAGCTTCAGTTTATTATAAAGAAAAAAAATTGCCCGATTTAGTCAATGTCCCCATTTTGTCAGCCTAAAATACACCATGAGACTGATAAAAATGGGTCTTTATTGTATGTATTATTCACTGTGTTTCACATTAATAGGTACATTTCATTTTTGGGGATTTTTATTGTATCGAACTACAACAATTTTTAGGTAATTTTCAAGGGGTTTTTTATAGACTTCTTCCAAAATTTGGCGAACCTATTCCAATTCGTATACCAATTAATTGGTAATTGGTATATGTTGCAGATAGAGAAAATACTGAAATTTTCAGCTTTTTTCTTACACAATATTACGAAAGATTATTAAACAATTTTTCTTAATAAGTTTTGTGAAAATTATAAACTATTTGAAATTTTTTAATAGTATAGTTTTTTTTTATTTAACCGTGATTTTTTAATAAATAGTGACCATCGCTTCACAACGTAGTCTATTTTTCATGGCTTGCGGTGAACACGATCTCTCGAATTGCTGAACTGAAAATTATGGAATAGAAATTAATTTTTAGTATTCTTTACTTTACTCGCCGCGCAGATAGCTCTGAATTAGACCCGCTGGTGCCCTAAGACGATTTCGCTAGATTTTCAGTGCACTGTGCACACAGTGCATTAACGCAAGTGACGGAAGGTTATCGAAAAGTTTCGTGAAAATGAAAATTCCAGTAATGATGATGATTTTTCCAAACGTTTCGTTTTCGAGAGGTTTTTATTTGTTCTTTGGCATTAGGATTAGCGATAATAATTCAAATCAAGGATACTACTGGGAAGTCACCTTTAGGAAAAGTCGATGTCGAAGTAAAATTTGGAACTATGCACGCATGCACTTCAGAGATAGCGTGATATCCGGAGCTGCGATTTCATTTCAACCCTTTTTTGTGAAAATGGCGATACTTACAAATGTAAACATAAGGCTTTTTTCATACATGCGAATGAGGGCTTTGAAACGCAACCAATTAACCTAAAAATTTTGATTCTACGATATTTCTTTCTTAAACTACAGCAAAAAATACAACGGGCGAAACTGTATTTTTGTTTGTTTATTTAAAGTTTCGTCCTCCACGCTCCATGCAAACAAACAGGGCGATACTTTTTTTGCTAGTAGTTTAGAAGCGAAACTGTCATTTTCGTATTTTTTTAGGATTATCAAGCTGATATCAGCTGTAAATAGTAACAATGATCGCTATTGAAAAAAACCCGGACGAAATCGGTGGTGTAGAACTGTAGTTATTGTAAAAAAACGTAAGAACGATACTTCAATGCTGATAGGTGGGACCGAAAAAGTAAACAATCGCCAAAGGGTAAAGTATGAACTTCAAATCGATTCAAAAAAAATGCGATTTTTTTGGCTCAGTACAATATATAACCCCTTTAGGAAAATTCAGTTTTCCCACCACAATTTAGATATTTTATTAACAGAGCATTAACAATAATTCGTATCTATGTCTATTTTATGGGCCATTTTTTCGCTTCCCATTGATTTGATTTGAGATTTCTAGCACTGATGTTGTCCTATGCTGATTTGAGCGATTCTCTGAGTCCTGCCACTTTCCCATGTAGTATGTGTTATCAAAAACATCGCGAAGCATCAAGTTCTAAATGTTCTCAAACGACATAATATCCGAAGAGAGTGATAAGAAATGTCTCATCACACTGTTAGGTGGATTAAAAGCGTTTTTCAGTTAACATTTTCAAATGAATTAAAGTTATAGCACTATCGGTTTTACATTTCTTATAAAAGAAATGTATAGAATTCGCCCAAACTTTCAAGATTTTTTCCGAGGCCCGGAGGGCCGAGTCTTATATACCAATCGACTCAGCTCGACGATTTGGGACAATGTCTGTGTGTGTGTGTGTGTGTGTCTGTGTGTGTGTATGTAACGGACAAATTCTCATTCGTGTTTCTCAGCAATGGCTGAACCGATCTTATCCAAACCAATTTTAAATGAAAGAACTAAAAAACAGTATGAACGCTATTAATTTGTTTTTGATTCTGATGTTTAGTTTCCAAGATATGAATGTTTGAATGCGCAAAAATGGCGTTTTTGCAGTTTTTTTAAATTATCTGCCGAAATTGACAATGTAGATTAACAATTTATATGGTTTTAGACAGCTTTAACGAATACCTTTCGAACAAGCTATAGATTGTTGAAATCGTACTATTATCAAAAGAGATATTTAACATTAAATGCGGACGAAAGATTTTTATCATTTCCCATAGCCAGAAATATGACCAAAAACATGTAATCTATTATTAACGCCAAGACGGCTTATTTTAGGTCAATAGTATCTTCGGAGAATTTAATGGAGGCAATATGCCCTTTCTTTTGGTATTGTGCTTTTGCTGATTAATCCCCCTATGAGTGAGATATTTTCACAAATTTTTTTGGAAGTGATTATATCGAAATGATGCCTTCAGCAAATTTGTAGCTCTTACTTTTGCGAATAACGTTACTGAAGACTTCAAATATCTATTTTGAATACTTTAAAAGTTATGGCTTGTTGTTTGTTGATTACTCTTTGTCGCTTATTTTTTGTTCAATATAGTAATAATCCATTGAAATAAGCCAAACATTATTTCGATAAAACGAATTTTGTATTTCATTTTACTATCTACAACCGCTAGAAATAATCACCGAACACTTCCAAGTTATCTGGAAGGAACTTGATAACTTATCAGTACAAAAATGTTCATTTGTGCGAACTTTCTGACTGCAATTTTGCTAACTTATAACCATCGGATCGATCTGAAACATATCGGAAAATGAGAAGCGAAATAAATAACTCCAAGCAACGGCGTAGCCAAGAGAAGGTTTTGGGGTTTAACACCATACAACCCCCCCCCCCCCCCCACAACACCCAAAAAAAAATTGGATTGAAGTTGAAAATTTATTGATGCAGACTGATTTAATTCAATATTACAATAACAATTATCTGATCCGTAGATTGATAACCTGTTGTTGTAAACATCATGAGGACTTTTGATAAATTGTCAGAATGGGGTCCTGATATGTAACTGATCTCTTGGTCTTGATTTCACAGTTGTCTAATAGCATCAATATCAAATTCCTGTCTGAAAACATTCCAATAGAAAATTCCAGAGTTCTGTAATCAATCATAATCCTCAGATTTATTTTCAAATTGATCTCGTTTTTGTAGAGATGTACTGTAATAAGGGTCTTTATTTAATAGGAAGCGAAGTTAAAATTGATTTAATTCTATGAAACATAGTACTGCTCAACAAAAAATGCATAAATTTCAACAATTGCTTAAAATGTTTTTGCCTTTCTCATTCACCGGAGGACCGAGTGTCATATGCTAATCGATTCAGTTCGTCGAGATCGGAAAATGTCTGTGTGTATGTATGTCTGTATGTATGTGTGTGTATGTGTGTGTATGTGTGTATGTGGAAAAAATGTGACCTCTGTTCATCAGAGATGGCTGGATCGATTTGCACAAAGTTAGTCTCAAATGAAAGGTACAATCTTCCCATCGGCTGCTATTGAATTTTTTATTGATTGGACTTCCGGTTCCGGAGTTACGAGTTGAAGAGTGCAATCACACAACAAATTCCCATATAAACTGAAATGAAAAATTTTCAAAATCAAATTTGTATTTTTGATGCCAAATGACATTATAATGCATGAAACATTGAGATTTGATGTAAACTCGAAAAAATAACGTTTGACAAAAATTGATTTTTTTGGACTTTGGTACTTATTTGCTCTGTTACTATTTTCTGAAAAATTAATTCTGCATAATTTTAAAACTTCAAAAATTACGGTTTCGGAGTTATGCCGTTTAGACATTAAGATCGATTTTCACCAAACCCCCACCAATTGTAAAATTGGTATTGTAAAAAAAACGTAAGGGCGATACTTCAATGCTGATAGGTGGGACCGAAAAAGTAAACAATCGCCAAAGGGACTATATACTATATATACAATCATTTTGTCAATTTCAATAGCAAACACAAATTTTAATTTAATAATTTCAAATACTTCATGAAGTTTTGGGTTTCGATCACTGAATCATGCAATCTAGGATGTAAAAAACACAATAGTTCTAAATTGGAAATAAAACCAAGTCTGGAAATATGCACTGTTGATTTTCTTTGAATGCACTATGAGTCACAAGGGCGATTTTTCGGTACAAAAATCAATAACTCCCAAACCGTTCATTTTAGAGAAATTATGCTGAGAGAATATTTCTGGGGATTAAATTCGCTTTCTTTTAAAGTAAAATGTAGCTAGGGTGGTCCTCTCAAACATTCTTTTCGAAAAATTATTTTTCGAACAAAATGGTATAGCAAGGTACTTACTTCAGCAAAGTTGTAGAAAAATGTTTTTCAGTTAACATTTTCAAATGAATTAAAGTTATAGCACTATCGGTTTTTATGTTATAATTATTTTTATTCTTTAACTTAGGGTGTTTCTGAAAAAGTCAGTTTTTTAACTATAACTTTTTAAATAGTTAGTCTATCTTCATACTCTCTATGAAGCAATTTTAGTACTTTTCATTGCGCATATTTCTGCTGAAGAATGTGAATCGATATCATTTTTCGTTATCGAGTTACGATCATTTTTTTTTAAATAAAAATGATAGTTTTCAATGTCCTCTAACTCAGAAGGTTGCAAAAACTAGCAGCTAAATTTGTACTCTTTTGAAAGTGCATCAAAAATACTATAAAATATTTCAAAATCAAAGTCAGCATTTTTGCCCTTCGATGTCAAATATAAACAACAACACCACGAGTCGTGACAGTTTAATTGGTATCAATCTCATTCATGAATCGAATCGCAGTAGCCGACGACTGCTTTGATCAACGCGTGTAGTGCTTTGTATTATTAGTGCTGTTAAAATGGATAAAATAAAGTTGTTCGATCTCTGGAAAGTGGCCAAAGGTGAAAATAAAAATAAAATAAAAGTTGTGTTTGAGGAAATAATGAGATAATTTGATGTGGGACAAAATGAAAAAAATAAGTTCACTCAGAATGCAAAAGCTGTAACAATTAAAACATGTAAAAGGTTTGATCAATTTTGGAAAGACAGTAATCGAATTGAGACGAAAGTGCTCGATAAAAATTCGAAATATTTTGAGAAGCCGTTAACAGTTCCTACAAAAGATTCAAACTGCACTTCCTCCCAAACCAGCATTCACAGAAATTCGTCGCTTACTTAGAACAGAATGAAGGGTAATCCTTAATTCATTTGCTTTCTAAGGCAAAATGCGCTACATTTTATATTATGTCAACACTTCCATTACCAACAAGTTTCATGAGCGAACAAGGAGCTGAGGCTCGGAACGATCGACTGAGTCACGGTAGAAATTGTTCAAGAGTCGCGAACATGGAAGATGTTTTCTTTAGAGCAATGGACTCGTCTAATCCGGTTCTTGCAGTTAGAAGATCCCGATACAGTAAACGCACTGAAATAAGTTCAATATTAAATGAGTTAGCACTTTGAGAAAAGAGACACGATTCAGATAACTATAACGACGACGATGCTGATGATGTTGATGATTGTGATTATAATAATTATGAGGATGACGATGATAATAAAGTAGTTACGTAGAATAGTAAAATAAATATCTGTCTGAGCCTAACGTTTTCAATATTTGTGTACATATATTTGACAAGCTCAAAAAATCATTTAACAACTCGACTTTTTGATCTAGTAAAGCAGGTTCTAAATGGCAATGACCAGACCCTTAAAAACAGCCGTATGCTGATGTCATTTAATCATAATGTTGATGTCAACATTTTTCGCTGAATGACAAAAAAGCAAAAGTTGATTTTGTGATATTTTATAGTATTTTTGATGCACTTTCGAAAGAGTACAAATTTAGCTGCTAGTTTTTGCAACCTTCTGAGTTAGAGGTCATTGAAAACTATCATTTTTATTTAAAAAAATGATCGTAATTCGATAACGAAAAATGATATCGATTCACATTCTTCAGCAGAAATATGCGCAATGAAAAGTACTAAAATTGCTTCAGAGAGTATGAAGATAGACTAACTATTTAAAAAGTTATAGTTAAAAAACTGACTTTCAGAAACACTAAAATGACACCCTAAGATAAAGAAGAAAAATAATTATAACATGAAAACCTATAATGCTATAATGCTATAACTTTGATGCATTTGAAAATGTTACTTGAAAAACATTTTTCTACAACTTTGCTGAAGTAAGTACCTTGCTACACCATTTAGTTCTAAACATAATTTTTCGAAAATAATGTTTGAGAGCACCACCCTAGCTACATTTTGCTTTAAAAGTCAGAAAATTTAATTTCCAAAAATATTCTCTCAGACATAATTTCTCTAACATGAACGGTTTGGAAGTTATTGATTTTTGTACCGAAAAACCGCCCTTGTGACCCATAGTGGAATGGTGGGTTTTTTAAAGAAAAAGCGTTGATTTCTTAATTCTCAGTCGCGTTGGAAATTTGAGTAAAGTATAAACTTCAAATCGATTAAAAAGAAATCGATTTTTTTTGGCTCAGTACAATATACATAACCCCTTTAGAAAAATCAGTTTTCCCACCACAATGCATTGATTGAGGAATTTAGATATTTTATTAACAGAGCATTAGCAATAATTCGTTTGTATGTCTATTTTATGGGCCATTTTTTCGCCTTCCCATTGATTTGGTTTGAGATTTCTAGCACTGATGTTGTCCTATGCTGATTTGAGTGATTCTCTGAGTCCTGCCACTATCCCATGTAGTATGTGTTATCAAAAACATCGCGAAGCATCAAGTTCTAAATGTTCTCAAACGATATAATATCCGAAGAGAGTGATAAGAGTTATAAGAAATGTCTCATCACACTGTTAGGTGGATTAAAAGCGTTTTTATGTTATAATTATTTTTATTCTTTAACTTAGGGTGTTTCTGAAAAAGTCAGTTTTTTAACTATAACTTTTTAAATAGTTAGTCTATCTTCATACTCTCTATGAAGCAATTTTAGTACTTTTCATTGCGCATATTTCTGCTGAAGAATGTGAATCGATATCATTTTTCGTTATCGAGTTACGATCATTTTTTTTTTAAATAAAAATGATAGTTTTCAATGTCCTCTAACTCAGAAGGTTGCAAAAACTAGCAGCTAAATTTGTACTCTTTTGAAAGTGCATCAAAAATACTATAAAATATTTCAAAATCAAAGTCAGCATTTTTGCCCTTCGATGTCAAATATAAACAACAACACCACGAGTCGTGACAGTTTAATTGGTATCAATCTCATTCATGAATCGAATCGCAGTAGCCGACGACTGCTTTGATCAACGCGTGTAGTGCTTTGTATTATTAGTGCTGTTAAAATGGATAAAATAAAGTTGTTCGATCTCTGGAAAGTGGCCAAAGGTGAAAATAAAAATAAAATAAAAGTTGTGTTTGAGGAAATAATGAGATAATTTGATGTGGGACAAAATGAAAAAAATAAGTTCACTCAGAATGCAAAAGCTGTAACAATTAAAACATGTAAAAGGTTTGATCAATTTTGGAAAGACAGTAATCGAATTGAGACGAAAGTGCTCGATAAAAATTCGAAATATTTTGAGAAGCCGTTAACAGTTCCTACAAAAGATTCAAACTGCACTTCCTCCCAAACCAGCATTCACAGAAATTCGTCGCTTACTTAGAACAGAATGAAGGGTAATCCTTAATTCATTTGCTTTTTAAGGCAAAATGCGCTACATTTTATATTATGTCAACACTTCCATTACCAACAAGTTTCATGAGCGAACAAGGAGCTGAGGCTCGGAACGATCGACTGAGTCACGGTAGAAATTGTTCAAGAGTCGCGAACATGGAAGATGTTTTCTTTAGAGCAATGGACTCGTCTAATCCGGTTCTTGCAGTTAGAAGATCCCGATACAGTAAACGCACTGAAATAAGTTCAATATTAAATGAGTTAGCACTTTGAGAAAAGAGACACGATTCAGATAACTATAACGACGACGATGCTGATGATGTTGATGATTGTGATTATAATAATTATGAGGATGACGATGATAATAAAGTAGTTACGTAGAATAGTAAAATAAATATCTGTCTGAGCCTAACGTTTTCAATATTTGTGTACATATATTTGACAAGCTCAAAAAATCATTTAACAACTCGACTTTTTGATCTAGTGGCAATGACCAGACCCTTAAAAACAGCCGTATGCTGATGTCATTTAATCATAATGTTGATGTCAACATTTTTCGCTGAATGACAAAAAAGCAAAAGTTGATTTTGTGATATTTTATAGTATTTTTGATGCACTTTCGAAAGAGTACAAATTTAGCTGCTAGTTTTTGCAACCTTCTGAGTTAGAGGTCATTGAAAACTATCATTTTTATTTAAAAAAAATGATCGTAATTCGATAACGAAAAATGATATCGATTCACATTCTTCAGCAGAAATATGCGCAATGAAAAGTACTAAAATTGCTTCAGAGAGTATGAAGATAGACTAACTATTTAAAAAGTTATAGTTAAAAAACTGACTTTTTCAGAAACACTAAAATGACACCCTAAGATAAAGAAGAAAAATAATTATAACATGAAAACCGATAGTGCTATAATGCTATAACTTTGATGCATTTGAAAATGTTACTTGAAAAACATTTTTCTACAACTTTGCTGAAGTAAGTACCTTGCTACACCATTTAGTTCTAAACATAATTTTTCGAAAATAATGTTTGAGAGCACCACCCTAGCTACATTTTGCTTTAAAAGTAAGAAAATTTAATTTCCAAAAATATTCTCTCAGACATAATTTCTCTAACATGAACGGTTTGGAAGTTATTGATTTTTGTACCGAAAAACCGCCCTTGTGACCCATAGTGGAATGGTGGGTTTTTTAAAGAAAAAGCGTTGATTTCTTAATTCTCAGTCGCGTTGGAAATTTGAGTAAAGTATAAACTTCAAATCGATTAAAAAGAAATCGATTTTTTTTGGCTCAGTACAATATACATAACCCCTTTAGAAAAATCAGTTTTCCCACCACAATGCATTGATTGAGGAATTTAGATATTTTATTAACAGAGCATTAGCAATAATTCGTTTGTATGTCTATTTTATGGGCCATTTTTTCGCCTTCCCATTGATTTGGTTTGAGATTTCTAGCACTGATGTTGTCCTATGCTGATTTGAGTGATTCTCTGAGTCCTGCCACTATCCCATGTAGTATGTGTTATCAAAAACATCGCGAAGCATCAAGTTCTAAATGTTCTCAAACGATATAATATCCGAAGAGAGTGATAAGAGTTATAAGAAATGTCTCATCACACTGTTAGGTGGATTAAAAGCGTTTTTTTTTCCCTGGGACCGATTTACAGGTGTGGTTAAACTGGCATTGAAGTCTACTTTTCACATCTGATGCAACAGAACTATTTACATTCCCATTACGAGAATAAATCTTGCATTTTTTATTTTGCTTGAATTAAAACAAGTAAATGTTTGAATTATCGCCTGGGCCGATAGACTATCCAACTCAATTCATTCGCCAATTTTAAAAAAATGGGGGTGGGAAATACCAAATCATAAATGAAACTAATCCGCTCAGTAAACTCACATATTCGATAAATCTTGATCGCGTTCATGAATTTTTTATTATTCCAATCTAGGGGCAGATCACTCTAGGGATGTATAACCAATTTGGATAAAATCAGCAGAAATGCATTTTTTTTTTTTTTTAATCTTAAATACGTTTATTTAGGCCCAAATGCTTTAGCTTAACGAGGCCGATAATTCATTTTTTTTAATTACATGTCACATGTTAGTGGGGGAAAGGAAAGCCGTATTTAGGGGCGGCTTGCTCCCCTCTTATGTAAGTAAAGGAAAAAGGTAGGAAGTGGGATACATATTGTGTAATTGACATCGTCGTTTGCTGATTGATCATTGTGGCGGATATGCACACTTTGTTGTAGTGTTGTAGTTTCCAGCCTGTAATCGCAGGGGCCAGGGGAGGGTCGATATTTCGGATAATTATTGGCACTCTGATACTGTCATGATGTTCTCTATATCATCTGCATGTGAGGTATGTCATGATGTTCTGGGTAGACGGTTATCAAGAAGGGTATGCACCGAAGGCTCGTGAAGCAATGCCATATTGTAGATACAGGGATAGGTTGGTGAGATTCTACTGTGAATGAGAGAGGGGAAAATGTATTAAACTTGGACATCAATGGTTTTCAAAAAGATATAGATGAGAAAAATATAGGGGTGGTCACGGCTTGCCAGGACGTCCCGGACTGGCACATAGGGTGATCTACCTCGGGCCCGAAGGGAATCTATTAGTTGGGACCTGGCAACACAGTACTCTGCGCACAGCCAAACAACATGCTCGATGTCGTGGTAGCCGTTCTCACAAACACAATGATTACTTTCAGCAAGCCCTATACGACGGAGATGCGCGTCAAACGAGTAATGGTTGGACATGATCCTTGACATCGTACGAATAAAGTCCCGGTTCACATCCAACCCCTTAAACCAAGCATTCGTTGATACCTTCGGGATAATGGAATGTAGCCACCGTCCCAGATGCCCATTGCTCCATGAGGTTTGCCAACTATCGAGCGTCCTCTGACGAGAGATACTGAAAAATTCGTTGAAGCAAATTGGTCTTTCGAAAGTGTCGCCTTCTAATGCGCCCACCTTGGCTAAAGAGTCCGCCTTCTCATTGCCCGCAATAGAACAATGTGACGGGACCCAAACCAAGGTAATCTGGTAAGATTTTTCAGATAAAGCACTCAGATATTCCCGTATTTTCCCCAGGAAATACGGTGAGTGCTTTCCAGGCTTCGCCGCACGGATGGCCTCAATGGAGCTAAGACTATCCGAAACGATGAAGTAATGGTCTGAGGGCAGGGTGTCAATGATCCCGAGAGTATACTGAATGGCAGCTAATTCTGCGACGTAAATTGAAGCAGGATCATTGAGTTTGAATGAGGCAGCAAGATTTTCGTTGAAGATACCGAAGCCTGTGGACCCGTTGAGAATTGATCCGTCAGTGTAGAACATTTTGGCGCAGTCGACTTGATGGTATTTGTTATAGAAAATATTTGGGACCACTTGTGGGCGAATATGATCCGGAATTCCACAAATCTCTTCCTTCATGGATGTATCGAAAAATACAGTGTGATCAGAAGTATCTAAGAGATGAGCACGGTTGACGTTATACGTAGATGAATTGATGTTCTGTGCCATGTAATCGAAGTACAAGGACATGAATCGGGTCTGAGAATTAAGCTCGACAAGCCTTTCGCAATTTGCAATCACCAATGGGTTCAGAATATCGCATCGAATGAGTAATCGATATGAGAGGTCCCAAAATCGATTTTTCAGAGGAAGAACGCCCGTCAGCACTTCGAGACTCATCGTATGGGTCGAGTGCATGCAACCCAAGGCAATACGCAAGCAACGATACTGGATTCGCTCCAGTTTGATGAAATGTATGTTCGCAGCGGAGCGAAAGCAGAAACATCCGTACTCCAACACTGATAATATCGTTGTTTGGTACAGCCTGATTAGGTCTCCTGGATGGGCACCCCACCATGTTCCAGTTATTGTACGGAAAAAGTTGATCCTTTGTTGGCACTTCTGTTTCAGATACCTAATGTGACATCCCCAGGTACCTTTAGAGTCGAACCATACCCCGAGATATTTGAATGTTGAAGCCTGAGCAATAGTTTGATCCATTAATTGAAGCTGTAGTTGCGCTGGTTCACGCTTTCTAGAAAATACGACTAGCTCAGTTTTCTCCGTGGAGAACTCGATACCCAGCTGGAGAGCCCAAGCAGACAAATTGTCCAAGGTATCTTGCAGTGGTCCTTGCAAGTCGACGGCTTTAGGACCTGTAATAGAGACCACACCGTCATCTGCAAGCTGCCTTAGCGTGCAGGAATTGACAAGACATTCGTCAATGTCATTCACGTAAAAATTGTAGAGGAGAGGGCTTAGACATGAGCCCTGGGGAAGGCCCATGTAGCTAAATCGTGATGTCGATAAATCGCCATGCGAGAAATGCATTTGTTTTTCAGACAACAGGTTTAGCAAAAAGTTATTTAAAATTGGCGAAAGACCATGCTGGTGCAACTTCTCATAAAGAATGTTGATCGAAACTGAATCGAAAGCCCCCTTAATATCCAAGAATACTGATGCCATCTGCTCTTTGTTAGCATATGCCATTTGAATTTCTGTTGAAAGCAACGCAAGGCAATCGTTCGTCCCTTTGCCTTTGCGGAAGCCAAATTGTGTATCTGACAGTAAGCCATTTGTTTCGACCCAATTATCGAGGCGAAACAAGATCATTTTTTCGAATAACTTCCGGATACAGGACAGCATTGCAATCGGACGATACGAATTGTGGTCGGAGGCTGGTTTTCCTGGTTTTTGGATGGCGATGACCCTCACCTGTCTCCAGTCATGTGGGACAATGTTACCCTCAAGAAACCTATTAAATAAATTCAACAAGCGTCTTTTGGCAGAGTCTGGCAGATTCTTCAACAAGTTGAATTTGATTCTATCTGGCCCCGGGGCGTTATTGTTACATGATAAGAGAGCAAGTGAGAACTCCACCATCGTAAACGGTGTTTCGTTCGCGGTATTGTAAGGCGACGCGGCGCGGTAGATTTTCTGTGCCGGGGCGGAATCCGGACAAACCTTCTTGGCGAAATCGAATATCCAACGGTTTGAATATTCCACGCTCTCGTTAGTACTGTTTCGGTTTCGCATACGTCGGGCCGTGCCCCAAAGAGTGCTCATCGATGTTTCTCTTGTTAACCCGTCGACAAACCGGCGCCAGTAACTGCGTTTCTTAGCTTTCATTAAATTTTTCATTCGCTTTTCTAATATCGCGTACACTCGATAACTAGCAACTAACCCGTCGTTCCGGAAGGTTTTATACGCGGCAGCTTTCTCCGCGTACACGTTTGAGCACTCTTTGTCCCACCACGGGTTGGGAGAACGTTTTTGGGTGTTCACGTCGGGTACTCGTTTCGTCTGAGTTTGAATCGCGCTATCGAGAATCGAGTTGGACAAAAACTTATATTCTTCCTCCGGGGGAAGTACCTGTGTTGAATCGATAGTTTTGGATATCGCAGCAGCGTAGCTCTTCCAATCAATGTTTCGTGTGAGGTCATAGGGAACATTGATTGGTGCCGATGGTCTTGAACCAGTGGTGATTGCAATTACAATTGGTAAGTGGTCACTACCGTGGGGATCAGATATTACCTTCCACTTGCAATCTAACCGTAGTGATGTCGAGCATAAAGATATGTCCAGTGCACTTGCTTGCGCAGGTGGTCTAGGGATCCGTGTCATTTCCCCTGTGTTCAGAATTGTCATATTGAAGTTGTCACAAAGGTCTTGAATTGTCGAAGATCGATTATCGTCGTATAGACAGCCCCACCCCGTACCGTGAGAGTTAAAGTCTCCAAGAAGCAGGAGGGGCGAGGGAAGGTGTTCAATCACGTTGGAGAATCTTCGATATCCCATCATGGCCCTAGGAGGAATGTAAATAGAAGCAATGCAAAGATCTTTGCCTTTGATTGTTGTTTGACAAGCGACAACTTCAATGCCTGGCGTCGAAGGGAGGTTGATTCGATTGAAGGAGTAGCACTTTTTGATCCCTAAAAGTACCCCCCCATATGAGTCTTCTCGATCCAAGCGGATAATGTTAAAATCGTGGAAGTTGAGGTTTATATTAGAAGTTAGCCATGTTTCACATAGGGAAAATGCATCACAATGATTGTAATTTAGCAAGTGTTTTAATGAATCGATTTTGGGGATAATACTTCTGCAGTTCCACTGTAAAACAGTGATCAGATCCCTGATTCCGTCTAATAAGTTAGCCATCGAAGGATACGATCGCTGTAAGGAGGGGCCATTGTTCAGTCAACTGTTTTAAAAATGTTCTTACTGTTGGTAGAATAGCAACCAGCAAGCTTTTCATAGGATCGGTAATGTTGAAAGCTGTGAATATCCAGTCCACAATGTCAGAAAATTTAAGGAATCCCGTTTTAGGGTGAGTTTCTGACTGTAAAATTGGAGCACTTGGGATTTTTGGTGCCCCGGGGAGTGCTGGGAACTCCTGGTTGTATCTCAATTTCCCAAAACCAGGAGGTATTATCTTCGGATTTGTACCAGCACTTCCAGTTGATGAATTATTTTTATTTTGTACCCTTGTTTGGGACAACCTAGGACCCTTACGAGGAAGTTCAGGTGAGTTTTGATTAGGTCTTTTCCTAGAGTTTCCAAGCGGAGCCAAAGAATGCCCCTCGCAAGGGTCGTTAGAGGCATTATCGTCAGTTGGCAAGAGAGCGAATGGGTTTTCGGAGATAAGTGGAACAGCTCTTTTAAGCATTTCTGCGTAAGAGCGTCTGGAGCGATCTTTGGCGGATCGCTTCAGTTTATCCGCGCGAAGTTTGTACGTTGAGCATGTCAAAAGTGCATGCGGATTCTCCCCACAGTAAACACACTTCTCAGCGGGCCTACTGCAAGTATCATCCGCATGGCGTTCCCCACATTTACCGCACCGTTGCTTGTTGCTACAGTAGGTGGCCGTGTGACCTAGCTGCTTGCAATTGGAACAATTCATGACCCGCGGTACAAACAGGCGTACAGGTAGACGAGCTCCTCCCACTTCAACGTAGCTCGGAAGTGCAGATCCGGCGAAGGTTACGCGAAACGAGTCTGATGGATAGTAATTACCATCTTCGATGGACTTTGAGTGCAATTGCTTGCACTCCAAAATCTTAACTGATTGAAGGTTAGGGTCCTTAAAGCGGCCAGCCCCATCATTCATCAGATCATCGACAGTTAGACCCGCATCACTTACCACACCGTCGATCTCCACATCACGAGAAGGGATGTAGACGCGATACTCCAGCGTAAAGAGGCTATTGCTAACGATATCATTGGCCTGTTTCAAGTCAGTAACGACTACGCGCAGTTTGTCTGACTGAACCTTTTTAATCTCGGTTACGGCCGAGTAACGTTTTGTCAGCTCCCGTGCAACAGTTATGCTGTTTAACGGTTTATTTTTGGGCCGAAAGTATACCACCCAAGGACCAGCGGATCCATCCTGGTAAACCTTGACTCGGGGGGGCTGTGAGACATTGGGGGGAAGTGGATCGACCATAACATTATCTGTCTCAGTATCAGATATATGTTCTTCTTCCCCATAATATTCGTCTTCGGAGGGTGATCCTTCTGTTTGTTCCATTTTGTTGCGGGAGCAACACGCTCGACCGCACTGTTTAACTTAAATCAAAATAAAAAATCAAAAGCAATAAAAAGAAAAAAAAATCGATAAGAAAAGTAAAAAAACAAAACACTTCACCAGTTGGTTCCTGACGAGCTGGTAGGTGAATTGATCCTTCGTTTGTTTTATCCGTCACCCGCGTGACCTTCACACAATAGAGCTGATATAGCTCGTCTAAACAAAGCCGTCTTTCGGGCAAGAAAACTGTTTAGTAACTTCACTGCACCGATATCGCAGGTAATAATTATCACTCGCGGGACTGTTTATTACTAATGCTTTACTGCAACCTCTGCCACAGCAAGCACCTTCGTACTACCGAAAAAACTAAACCACACCGGAGAGAACAAAAAGCACTTGTTTCCCGGTACAAAGTTGGGTTACGAATGAGAAATGCATTTAATTCCTGTTTTTGAATCAACTTTACACTCCCTCGCAGAAAAATTTGTTTAACAAACGTTCTACGCTGATCCACTTTGTTCAACGTTTTGTTGAGTATAGGACTAATTTTTTATAGGGTTTTGACGCTTTACAAGCAACGCAAAATACATTGCACGCAACGCAAAATACATGATGAATTTCTATTATAATGGAAAGAACTGCATTTCATTTCGCTGATTTTAAAAATGCTTCACAAGTGATCTGCCCCTAGACTACAATACTAACAGTGCACAACCGCAATTAAAAATAAACGGTTTATTTCTAAATAGTATAAACACCAAATTATTGAAAGTATTTTAATCACGTGATTCTGATTCGGTTAGTTCATAAAAAACACAATCTACCGACAACCTTCAAATTTTAATGTCTCATAGTAATTTTGGACATTTTTAAAGCCAAGTGCGATGTTTCACAAAGTGAAATCTTTGAAGAGTATCGTTGACTTATCCACTCATAACACGGCTCAAAGCGCTAGCTTAACGAAGCCCTGGATCTATCATATAATTTGATAATGTATAAAACTTAAAACAAAAAATGTTGAGTGGGTGTCCGACAGATCACGCACATGCAACCCGCTATTTTGCGTGGATATCTTTCATCTGGGATAAACATGGGCTTTAAATCACTCTCGATGCCGTTATTAGCATCTTTAATGATGTGATGGTGTTTTTGTTCAGATCTTCTTCCTTGTTTCAACTCCTGGATCACAAGCCGTCTGTGATATTAGCATCCTGTTGGCAGTTTATTCGAGGGTACCGGACGCAGCTTTTGACTACTATGTATGTTTTGGATATAAGCACCGCTGGTTTTAGACTGATTACGTTTTGGCGTCTCTGCTGTTTCATAATACATTGCGCATCTATGTATATATACAATTATGTAAAGCGACTAAAATGTTGCTACTGATAGTCACATTAGGTTCCTCATGATAAAATTATCTAAGAGCGAATGATGGAATCAAAAATTGATACATATTGACGTGACTAATAAATCTATATGTGATCGGCATCCGACCAAAAGAGACGACTGAATCACGTAGCTTACTTTAAGGGGAGGTTTTCATTCAACTGACCAAAAAGTCAGCAAAATTTGAATTTTTTTGTGGGCCAATGAAAAATTATAGAAGGAAATAGTTTTAGGATTCAAAATTATAAAACGAAATAGTATTAGGATTCACTTATATTTTCGTCTTCATTTACAAATTTTTTCAAGACGAAAAAACAAAATGGCGCCCGTGGCGACGTTTTGTCTAAGGTTAGGTGCGCGTGGAATACCAAAACTGCATAGAGCCTGCTGCTTAAGGATCGATCTAGCACTCCAAACCTCAGAGAACAGACGTCCATCTTCAGCATTCAACTTATGTAAAATCTCTAACGGTTTCGAAGGTAGTTGGGATGCCAAACCAGGTGCGCTACTGTCGTCATGTTTTTTTTGTGGCTGAGTTCGACAGGATTGACAGCGCTTATTCCTCCACCCAGTCAAACTAGTCCGGAACCGGTTCGGACTTCCAGCATGAATTTCAGCTCAAATGCAATAACCGATAGAGTCGGAATCGGTTGTTTTCTTTGAGCAAGATTCCTTACGGAATCCATTCAGGATTTCGAACCGGTTCCGGAATGGATTTGATGGATAGTCGGAATAGGTTGGTGTGGCGGTGCTAGTGTTTATCGTATATTAATTCAAATGTTTGCACGCGTTTTTTAAATATTTTTGTTCGATCACGGATGTCTGTTCTCTGTGACCAAACTTATTAAAACGCTCTAAAGTAAACTAAATTTATTGGAGGAATGACCTAAGAATGGGTAAAAAACTTCAAATTTGCCGTAATGCACAGTGGTCCAATAATACAAAAAACATATTTCGGCAAAGCATGTTTTTATCTCTCGATTAGATGGTTATGGATGTATGTTTTATTATTTCATACTTGATTTCGCCAATAATGAACTGTTTTTTTAGTATATAGAAGAATGCATAGGGTGGTTCGTTATTTACCGATATGTTGAATAATATTGATATTCGATTGCTAGTCAGAATTTTTTGCTTTTCGAACAGTAGTTACCAATATTACTATTTTTATCAGATAACGTTACTACTAGCTGTGTATTGAACGATAATTATCGGGTTTTGGTGAACATGGCGTGCGGAAATATGAGTATGTTTGTATATTTATTCGGAGAATTTAACTAAAAATATTGAATTTGGCTTTAACTAATTTTTTCCTTCGATATCCCTCGCGAATTTTTCTTTAAAATGGTCTTCAGACTGTTCAGTTCCACATAAACTATTCTTTAGCTGCGCAAGTTTGCGCCCAAAATGGCTAGAGAATCTAAGATGTTGTATATGTTTGACAAGATAATACAAGACAAAAAAAATATTTCACATTTTAAAATTACATTATTTTATTATTACCTCAAATCTTTAAATTAAATAGCTTAGTTATTATTTAGAAATTAAATAATCTAATTATTTATTTCTTTTCGATCGGGTCATTACAACTTGAGTTATATTAATTTATCGGACGCTACGTTTGAAACACAGGGCGGTACAGAATATTCGATAAACGGGGCAAACGGCTCAATCCACTTCGTTTCCAAGTTTCAATTTACAAATAAATTTGAATTCATGAACTGTTGCTCCTTTTTAAAATAAATGGTACCCTCACGAGGATATTTTTATTTATGCGAAAAAAAAAATATTTTTACCGTGGACAAACTGTTTGTATTCATAAAAACTACTTTTAGGGAAAAATTAATTGTAATTTCAAATTTTGTCGTTAACTTGCTATTAAAATCACGAACAACATTCCAAAATTGAAGATTGGTCTGTGAGTTGGTTCACGAGATATCATGCTCACTGGAAACGATATGAAAATATTGGCATTCAAGCACAAAAGCTGCATTTTCGATAATTGTCAATGAAAAATCATGATTTTTTTACAAGCACATATAACGTGTACTATTTGATGCTCAAAAAATGTTAGAATAAAAAATAGTGATAATTAGATGCGAATGATTGGTGTAATAAGAAAGACCATAGTGTTAGGTAGATATAATCTCTTTTTTAATGTGAAAATCGGATTCAGTGACCCAAAATTTACTAAACATATGTAGTTTTGTATCGATATTTGCATTAAATATATTTATGACCGTCTCTCTTAAGGAATGGAACCACTGTGTAATGGTGCGCGTTGCGTTGCGTTGCGTTGCGTAAGCACGGTATACTTCGTAGATTGCAGACTGATGACTCTCATTTCCAGCCAGACTACTTGAGGAGAATTGTTTGGGAATAACAATTAATCCAGTCCAAGCGAGAATTTCGCCTGAGAGCCACCATTGCGGGCCACGACCATCTTTACCGTAACTTGGGATGAGAAAGGAAGTGTTGATGTGGTACTTACTTAACAGAAGGCCCCAACTCAGTGACACTCCCATAAGTACCACGGATTGGGTAGTGGGTGGGTTGTTAGTCAGGATTCGCTTCAAGCAAGCGATGCGACTGAGAATATATTTTCGTGCATAAGATATTTGAATAGTTTATTGACTCTAGGATACGTAAATGTTCTAGGCGTTTAAACTCTGGGTAATCGTTTATCGAGATTGTTTCATCGAAAACAATTTGAACTCCGGACAGCTGGCTGTCGGGAGTGTTGTCGACAATGTAAAATGGACCATAAACAATGAGTTTAAAAGTGGTATTGTGGAACATTCATAAATTATGTCACGCAAAGATTACCCCATACTAACTAACTCTCTGTCATATTACCACGTTATTTTTGCCCTTTGTCTAATACGAATCAAATGAATGGAACCACTGTGTAATGGTGCGAACGCAAACTTTGAGATTGATTTTTAGCCCTTTTTCCACTTTAAAGATTTACTAGAAACGGTGAATATGAAGAATTTGTAGATTTTATGGGTCATTGCTCCAATTAAAAAGGGTTTCTTTCGAGAGGTCAAAAGATGAAGACTTGAAATTGAACCGTTTTCAAATGAAATTGTACGCCGTTTCGAAAAATGATGTTTTGAGATAAACACGTTTAAAGTTTTGAGCACACTTTGGATTATTCGTGGTAGAATGTCAATACTGCATAGAATTATGTATTTTGGACATCGCTGGTCACGAATTTGAAGTCAGTTTTTCATAGTTCAAAATGGCTGGTCTAATATGGTGGGCCCCTCCTAAAAATAAGTGGCATTTAATCCAAAATCGTCAAAAGAAGAATTTGTGGTTTAAAAACAAGAATTTGAACCTAACCTTAATATGTATTAAAATTTAAAAAAAATGAAAATGGCGATTCCAATATGGCCGACTAAAATGTTATTTTAACAATTTTGACCACATTTTTCGTTTTTCACCGTTTCTGTGGTTGTTTGAAAACTCACGTTTAGTCTGCGATGCCTCTACAGATCAAGCCGTGAAATACGTTCTCGAGACCTGAACTACTCTTCTACCTGATGAGCGCGTATCGAGCCGAAAGCGTTCCATGGCGGCCAGTACGCCTCTTCGAACAATGGCCTGTAGGAAATGTTTTGATGCGCCGTTTAACATACTATATTAGACACTAATACCTTTCCAAAAATGGAAAAAAGTCAAATTTTTGCAAATTTTAATTAAGAACCTCCCCTTAAACATTTTGTCTTATACTACTATATACGTACACAATTCTTGCTAAAACACCATAGGTTCTCAGGACTAGATTCGCAAACCGCTTGAGTTTTATTGAATACCTGCATAAGTAATAATCTGTTATGATTGTAGCAATCAATTTTATCGCAAAGTCTTCTACATAATATCTTCTACAACATTTTTACGTTAAGATGTTTGAACCAGTTCTTGAGTATTCACTAAACGGAAGTGTATTACAAATTGTTTAGGAAATTTCGCAAAAAAATATTTTTTCAGAAAAGTTTCGGGAGGGGCTTTAGCCCCCTAGCCCCCCCTCTGGCTACGTGCCTGCTTGTAATTGTGCTGTATGTACGAGTATCAAGACTATGATGTGTCTTCACAACCAATTCAGCACTCGACTCGTATCTACCGCAGATGACAGTAAATTAATGTATTCGCAAATGATTTCAAATATCTTGGAATATATTAAACATTTATTTATTGATTTGTCTTCAAATGATTTTGTTATTGTACGGGCATTTAATACGACATTCAAACTTCGAGAAAAAGGCCTGCAGGGGTGGGCGTAGCGTAGTTGGTAAATCGATTGCCTTGTACGCAGCGCACCTGGGTTCGAGTCCCGACCCCGCACATAGGGTTAGAAATTTTTCATAAGAGATTTTTCTAACCCGAAGAGGCGAATGACCTTAAGGTTAAAACCTCTATAATCGAAATAAAAAAAGGCCTGCAATAAATTTTGAAATAAATTACCAATGGAAATGCTAGAGACTGCAAACGTACGTTCTCCTTTAAAAGCTCGATTTAGTTCTTGATTATTTTGAAATATTTAGCTTTTTAGATTTTTCATTTTTTCATAGATTTTTTCTTTGTGTCACTACTAGCTTGGAAACCGCTGTTCATTTGTCCAAGTTTGCAAGAAATGAGCATGTTTAAATACTTGTCAGTTATAAGTATTGTACACGGGACACAGAGAACATCCATGATTAGTACATTGTCTGCTTCAATTTCATCCGCTTCATGACACACTGAATCTGTGGATACTTTTACATTTGGATATTTGAAAAGGGCTCAAATGATATCAATGAGTTCTGCTTTGACTCCGACAGTATCTAGTGCAAGTAATTCTTCGAAATTGATGTTCAAATATTTTGCACACGGCTTGAAAATATTTGAAAATTTCTTCACCAGGTGTTTTTATTCGTACTCGATCGTTCTAACGTTTAAAATCAGCCAAAGCGGAATGGGAAGAGGAAATGTTTTCGTTGCTGCTGGTTACCCTTTGAAGACAAACGCTGTGTTTAAATTTGCTGCAAGCCCATCCGGTTGTCCAATGTATGCTTGATAACTGATTTGTATCAAATATACCCGATCAGAAGAGCATAACAAAACAATAACACTATTATAACTATGGTTGATATTTATAACAACTGGAGTTATATTCAGATAACGGAATGGAAAATGGATTTCGGACAGTTTTCTATACTATCAATATTATAACATAATCTATTATGAAATGATCAATTTATGAATTGATCGTTTGTTACTAGGTCACTGTCATTAGATGATTATATCTAATACAGTTCTCTCACAGAGGACGTTTATACTTTTGGTAAAAAATTATATCTCATTTAGTTTTAACTTTGATAAAATCATATCAAATTTTGTTACAATTTTGTTACCATTAGCCAGTTTTTTGTTTTATTTTTTGTTATTTTAACAACTAACCAGCCGGATTTATATCAGGTTCTGCTTCAAAATATTTTTGAAATAAATAACTCCAGGTGTTATAAATCAGTTATGCCCTTCTGATCGGGTATCTTCTGCTACGTTGACCATTTCCTTGTCAGATTGCACACGTAAATATTTTCTCCGCACAATCTTTAACTTGCGAATATCGTCATTTGCCAGAATATATTTGCTTATATCTGTTGGTTAATCACTATCGATTTATAGGCTGACGCGAATTCCGAGCAATCGGGGAGATTATTGTTCCCGTTTCGCCAACGAATGATTGAAAAAAAATGTTCGAGATAATCTTGAGAAAGATTTCTGGTTCTTAAAAATTTGAACTTATGGATTGTACTAAGCTCAACCCACAGTTCTCTTAATGCTGATATATACATGAGCCAGCCTTGAACAAAATAGGGTTGTCTTGTATGTTTAATCAATCTCTTGAATTCACTTTCCTGTTAAAAAAATAATTGTTAATTTTAAAAAATACACATATTTATAAAATTTTATTAAATATTATACTGTTTTTAAGGGGTCTATCCCAAGCAAACCTACATATCTCGCTACTGTTACTATATAGAGCTTTAGTATCTTCAATAAAGTTTTTCACAATAATATTTTCTAGAACTTTACTGTAGACAGCGAGCTTCTAGAAAAATTATTACCATTTAGGGAAATAAATTTTATTACCATTTAGGGAAATAAATTTTCTATCTCACTATTAGGGGATTACTCACTCAATTCATTATATCGAAAGATGCATCTATTTATATCTAGAAACTTCTTCGAAAAAATCCATTCTCCAAAACCAATGGTTCAGAAGTTATTGAATTTTGATCGCGAAAACGTCGTTTTGCAACACTGTGCACGTATGTGTTGTAATTGAAACTTTGTGTACCTATTATATTTGATACAGCGCAACATTGACCCACCACAACTGTGCTTTGGTTGAAAAATTTCATTTAAGCGACCATTGTAACTAGAAAATTCACGATGCAGATGTACTGCTACCTCGAGTTCGAATGATACCAAGGGATTTCAAACGGTTGTGTGTAGGAAAACAGAGCAATTTATTTAATTGTACTCTAGGTGGTCAAACTAAGAACATTGCCTATCCGCGAGAATTAAAATAAGTTTCTTCCTTGTATTAAAAATATTTGTTATTTTAGTATATTTAGAATATTTCGTAGTCCTGATGGGTGTAGCGAAGCGCACCGGGTTACAGCTAGTTACAACATAAAATTTAACAAAAAACGATTTTAATGTGCAAACATATATATTCAAAACATTGTGTTCAAGATTTGAAGTTGAAGCTCAAAGAAATACGAAAGCTGCAGAACTTTAAACGATGTATGCGATAACTAATTGGGACTCTCTCTTCATAAACTATAGCGAAATTGCTTTTGAGTATTAGCGACGTTTCATATAGAAAGCCAAAAACGCCACTGACGGATTGTGTATGAGAGAATGCAGTTTTTATGAAAAGTGAAGCCGATTGTAGAATGTAATTTAAATGTATTTATTGAATAGTGTGTAAATTTTTATAGAGTATATAAAGCCGTTTAAAGTTTAATCAATATATCTTACTTGCGTGATGTTTGTACATTCTTGATGGACAAAGTAAAGTGCTTGCAATTTTTGTTCGATTTTGTTTAGGAAAATCCACTGAGCAGAGTTTGATATAATTGCACGTTTGAATTCCTACAAAATAATTGAACATATTTGAACATAAAATATGGCAATTCCATCCATTACCTTTTTCTCGTACAAACTCAATGAATTTGCTAAATCGAATAGTCGGTCAAAATCCTCACAAAATTCGGCCGTATTCAAAGCCTCTTCTGGTAATTTACCAGTACGAACATAATCCTTCAGCCCAGCTGTCACGGAGTGACTGAGCGTTTGGGCTGCTAATCATACGTTCATTTCAGTAAATTAGGCTAATCTAATATGTTCGTATTTCAATCCTGGGACTGCTTGTGGAATATTTTTCCCAATACAGATCCACGATATGTTTAAAAGTGCAGAGTTTTCCATTCCATACTGCGTTGTGCTTCAGTAGATTATTTCTATATGATTTGTGAAGATGGGGTGCGTCATACATGCAATAAATTCGATTCGTTCTATGATCGCTATTCTCAAGGACCTGTGAAATGATCAAATCCAAATATGGTTTCTTCTCTGTAATGCCAAACTCTTTCGTGAAAAGCGCTCTATTAGTCGAATTTTGATCACATGTTATAACTTTTGGGATAAATCCAGTTTTGAAAATCAGTGAAATTGCCTCATCAACGATTCTTTTCAATTCGGCTGATGTGAGATTGTTGCAGAAAAAATATCCTATAGCCTGCTTAAAACCACTTTTAAGTGTCTTTATCATCAATGTTAAAGACGATTTCGCTCTAGTTTTGACATTTAGCGTCTTCTGACCAGGTATTTTGGTTGGAAACCCGGTGAAATAATCTGTGCTTAGCATTGGGAATATAACCAACTCGTTCGGTTATAGCCATCTCATCCAAGAATAGCGTTACCAATTTTTCGTCTTCTGGTTGAACAGATGATTTTATTTTAAGAAGCTTTAATACCGTCCAAGAAATCCTTGCCTAATATCAATTTTTGATAGCCATCTTTGGATTGTGCTTAGTCCTGGAAAAGTAAAAAATTTCAGCATGAGCCTGTAAGCTTTAGTTGAACAGTACTGAAGAACTAGCGCCATGTTCTTCATTGCTTCCGAGTATCTCGCCCCACGACACTTTCTGTTTTTATTCCGCTGTAATTCAACTAATATTGAGTCGTTCAATGAACTCGTCGTATCCCCTGTTACTTTTTTCAAAACTGTCAGTTCTTCGCGAAGCTTTCTCATTGCTATTTTCTTCCTGCTTATGTTTTGTTTTTGCTTTCGTACCTTCATTTTCACATTTTCCTCGGTTAACTCAAGGAGTTTCTCCGCCATGTACACATACCGCGCAGGATTAAAGAGGTGTTCGTTCTTTATCTGCTGTGTTGCTGAACTAGTTCCTTGTCTTTTAGCGTGGATCTCCAGTACAGCATCAGCCTGCACTGCTGAATCATCGATCGTTATATCACCTGCAACTTCCATCTCGTCCCCATTGAACATAATGGGTTCAGTTTCCATCGATGTGTCTCGAACACAGGTATCAACCACAGAATAATCCATATGAATGGAAGGAACTGCCGATTCTTTCAATCTATCACAAAGTTTAGGATATATGAATATAGTCATAGTGTAAATTGCATTTTGTTTCCATACGTTTATTTGACACGGCAATTGCAAAAGCTTTTTACGCCAGTTTCTTTTTTTACGTAGCACGTTACAAAAATCCTTAAGACTAATTTTAACTATACTAGTAATTTGTCTAAAACTAACACTGAAATCACTTTATTGTTTGCTTACATTGTTGTATTTCATAATGATCTAGTATTTTCGTGTGTATTTATTTACTTTTTTTCTGTTATTGTCTAAATTTAAAAACTGAATATTCTAGGACACTTTAATTGGTGAATGATTAGCCTTGGATGAGAGTATGAGGAGATGAATTTAATTAAATTTTGACAGACGCTGTTTTTAGAAAATGATAGATAAGTTCCATGTATAGAGGATCGCGATACGCCAGGATGTCTCTAACAGGAACATGGATTGGTCTTCCTCGGACTTGTAAAGAATCTACTAATTGTGATCTGGCTTCACGATATTCAGTGCAGGACCAAACAACATGCTCAATGTCATGGTAACCCTCTCCACAAGCACAATGATTACCCTCAGCGAGCCCAATACGACGGAGATGCGCATCTAAAGTATAATGATTGGACATGAGCCTAGACATCACACGGATGAAGTCCCGACTTACATCCAATCCTTTCAACCATGCCTTCGTTGATATTTTAGGGATAATTGAGTGTAGCCATCGTCCCATATCTCCATTGTCCCAAGATGTTCGCCAACTAGCAAGTGTCCTCTGTCGAGAAGCGCTATAAAATTCATTGTAAGCGATGGGTCTTTCATATATTTCACCATCTAGTGCACCAATCTTGGCTAAATTATCAGCTTTCTCATTGCCCGCAATAGATCAATGGGCGGGGAGCCACACTAGGGTAAATTTATAACATTTTCTTGTTAGGTTACTCAGAGATTCTCGTATCTTCCCCAAAAAGAATGGATCGTGATTATCAATCCTCTTTGAGCGTAGAGCTGCAATTGTGCTGAGACTATCAGTGAGGATAAAGTAATGGTTCGGGGGTAAAGTATTAATTATTTGCAAACTATAGTGAACTGCTGCTAGTTCCGCTATATAAACAAAAGCGGGTTCTGCAAGTTTGAGAGAAATTGAAAAATTATTGTTGAAAATACCGAAACCAGTGGCCTGACTGATTCGTGACCCATCAGTGTAAAACATTTTAAGGCAGTCTATGTGTTGATATTTACTTGTGAATATTTTAGGGATCTCCCGCGAGCGTAGATGATCCGGAATTCCACGAATCTCTGCTTGTATGGACGTGTCGAAGAATAAAGTGGATTCAGGAGTATCTAGTATATTGACATATGTGGGAACATAACTAGCAGGCGTTATTTCTTGTGACATATGATTGAAATACACTGTCATGAATCTGGTTTGTGGTTGAAGCTCGACAAGTCTTTCAAAATTTTCAATTACCAGTGGGTTCATAACCTCACATCGAATAAGTAAACGAGAGGAGAGATCCCAGAATCGGTCTTTTAAAGGAAGAACTCCCGCTAGTACTTCAAGACTCATCGTATGGGTCGACTGCATGCAACCTAAGGCAATTCGTAAACAACGATACTGTATCCGTTCCAGTTTAATAATGTGAGTGTTCGCAGCTGAACGGAAACAGATGCATCCATATTCCATTACTGAAAGTATTGTTGTTTGATACAATCTTATCATGTCACTTGGATGAGAACCCCACCATGATCCAGTTATTGTTCGCAGAAAATTTATCCTTTGTTGGCATTTCGTTATTAGATACCTAATGTGGCCTCCCCATGTGCCTTTAGAATCGAACCAAATTCCAAGGTATTAAAAGTCAGGACTTGGGCTATCGTTCTACCAACCAACTGAAGCTGAAGCTGAGCTAGATCACGCTTCCTTGAGAAAACGACCAACTCTGTTTTCTCCGTAGAAAAATCGATGCCCAGCTTTAAAGCCCAAATTGATAAATTATCCAAGCTATCTTGCAATGGTTGTTGTAAATTTATGGCTTTAGGTCCTGTGGCAGAAACCACCCCATCATCTGCAAGTTGTCTTAGAGTGCAAGGGGGCTTAGACAAGAGCCTTGTGGGAGGCCCATGTAACTTATTCTGAGTGTCGCCAAATCGCCATATGAAAAATGCATGTGCTTTTCTGACAATAAATTGTATAAATAATTATTTAATATCGGTGAAAGACCACATTGATGTAGCTTCTCCGAGAGAACATCAATGGAAACTGATTCGAATGCTCCTTTTATGTCTAAGAACACAGACGCCATTTGTTCTTTTTTTGCGTAAGCGAGTTGGATTTCTGACGAAAGTAGCGCCAGGCAATCATTCGTTCCCTTTCCTCTCCGAAAACCAAACTGAGTATCTGAGAGCAAGCCGTTCGCCTCAACCCAATTGTCGAGACGTCGTAGGATAATTTTTTCCAACAATTTCCTGATGCAGGATAGCATTGCAATCGGTCGATACGAGTTATGATCGGAGGCTGGTTTTCCCGGTTTTGGAATGGCGATAACTCTCACTTGTCTCCAGTCACGCGGGACAATATTCTGCTCAAGAAACTTGTTGAATAAATTCAACAAGCGTCTTTTTGCTAGGTCAGGCAGATTCTTCACCAAGTTGAATTTAATTCTGTCTAGTCCCGGAGCATTATTGTTGCATGAGAGGAGTGCAATTGAAAATTCCATCATTGTCAAAAGCGAACCTATGAAATCGTTACTTGTGGGAACATCGCGAGTGATTTTCTGCGCAGGAGCAGAATCTGGACAAATTTTCTTGGCAAAATTAAATATCCAACGATTCGAAAAATCTTCGCTTTCATTAGTCACGTTTCGATTCCTCATTCTTCTGACTGTGTTCCAAAGAGTACTCATTGATGTTTCTCTTGACAAGCCATCAACGAAGCGTCTCCAATAACTAGACTGTTTGGCACGACGTATACTGTCAAATTTGTTTTGCAAAATGAAATAATTTTCAAAGTTCTCACGTATACCCCCTTTGTGTTTCATAATTTCTTTGTAGGCAACTTGTTTAGCTTCATATGCATCAGAGCACTCTTTGTCCCACCAAGGATTAGGGGGCCGTCTATTTATTGTCATTCCAGGATTGCATTTCGTTTGGGCTTGTTCTGCTGCTTCAATAATTAAACCCGCTAGGAATTCATATTCTTCGGTAGGGGGTAGCTCTTCTGTCGAAGCAAGAGAAGTGGAAATTAATGTTTCGTATGTTTTCCAATCAATATTTCGTGTTAAGTCATAAGGAACATTGATTGAATTCGTAAAGCCTAATTCACTGTTAATTGAAACAACGACTGGCAAATGATCGCTACCGTGAGGATCAGGTACAACCTTCCACGTGCAATCTAACCGAAGTGATGTCGAGCACAGAGATAGATCTAATGCACTTGGATGTGCAGGAGGTCTGGGGATGCGTGTTGTTTCGCCAGTATTTAAAACTGTCATATTAAATTCGTCACAAACATTGTATATCGAAGAGGATAGATTATCATTGTAGAGGGAACCCCACAATACTCCGTGCGAGTTGAAGTCTCCCAGTATCAGACGCGGAGCAGCCATGGATTCCACTACCTCAAAAATTTGACGTTGTCCAATTTGAACTTTGGGAGGTATATATATATAGAAACGATAGACATGTCTTTGCCTTTAATATTAGTTTGGACTGCTACAGCCTCAATGCCAGCAATCATGGGGATGGTAATTCTGTAGAAAGAATAGCACTTTTTAATTCCTAGAAGCACTCCTCCATACGGGGTGTCTCGGTCTAGGCGAATAATGTTGAAATCATTCAAGTTGAAATTAATGTTTGAGGTAAGCCATGTTTCACATAGAGCAAAAGCATCGCATTTCAAATTATGCAGTAAAATTTTTAAGGAATCAATTTTTGGTATGATACTTATGCAATTCCACTGTAAAACAGTGATGGAGTCTTTCACCTTAGGAGTTAAATTAACCATTGAAAGATATAATTGCTGCAAGGATGGGCCATTGAGCAATCAGCTGCTCTAAAAATGTTCTAATTGTTGGGAGGAAAGCTGAAAGTATACTCTTTAGTGGTTCAGAAATATTGAATGCTTTAAAAATCCAATCAACAATTTCAGAAAATTTCAATAATCCTACCCCCGGCTGAGGCTCAGAGGAAGTCGAAATTTTATTATTTCCAGTAATGGTGTTCTGTTTGGATTGTACGTTCCCAAAACCGGGCGGAATTGATTTCGGTTTTGAATCGGAATTTTTCGGTTTTGGGCGCAGTTTATCTATTGGTGGAGAAATTTTAAGGCCCTTTCTTGGCAGCTTGGGAAAAGAAGACTGTTTTATTTTTCTGGAATTTCCGGGTAAAACAAATGATGTACCTTCGCACGCTCCGTCAGAGTCAGACTGTTCCGAAAATAGAGATGTGTAAGTGTTTTCTAAGAAGATGGGTTTAGGGGTAGCATTTTTCAACATTTCTGCATAGGAGCGCTTAGACCTCTCCTTCAAGGATCGTTTAATTTTATCCTCGCGCAGTTTATAAATGGGGCATGCAGGGAGCTCATGCGAGTTTTCTCCGCACATTAAACATTTTTCTGAATTTTCATTGCATGTATCCTCTTGATGAGAACCCCCACATTTGCCACACCGTGCCTTATTGGAACAGTAAGTGGCTGGGTGGCCAAGCTGTTTACAATTAAGGCAATTCATTACACGAGGGATAAAAAGGCGAACAGGGAGACGAATCTTATCGATAATGACATAGTTGGGCAGCGCAGACCCAGCGAAAGTCACTCGAAACGAGTCAGACAGTCGATAAACTTTTTTATCTCCTTCGTGTGATACTGAATACAATTGCTTGCATTCAAGTATCTTTACGTCTTTAAGTATGGTGTCTTTGAAACGACCAACCCCATGCTTAATTAAGTCATCAACAGTCAAACTCGATTCTGTGATGACCCCATCAATTTCAATTTCCTTTGAAGGAATATACGCTCTATATTCACGCGTAAAAAGCTCGCAAGAAGCAATTGCATTGGCTTGTTTGAGACTACCAACGACAATGCGTATTTTATCTTTATTAACTTTGACGATCTCTTTTACATCCGAGAATCGCGAAGTCAAATCTTTCGAAATTTGAATGATATTTAGCGCCTTTACTTTACGTCTAATAAAAACAATCCATGGTCCCGTTGACGACTCTGGGTAAATTTTAATTCTAATCGGGTTTACGTTTTCAGCAGAAGGCTTAGGGGGAGGGTCTGTTACTCGTTCTCCCATCTCCTCATCCATTTTACCTAGCAAGAAAAACTATCACAAAAAGGAATGAAAAATATACCTGTTATCTGCTATCTCTTAGGTGACGAAGACGTTGTAAACTCGGTGCCCGTTGTTTGACAATGTGACACTTGCTGTCCTTCTTCGTCGCGTTGCTTCTTCAGTAGAGAAATAGTCCTACCTGCAACACTTGAAAAACTCTCTCCGGTTAAGCTGCTCGTCGGTATCACCACCACAAGCGCGCTCTCTCCACCACTGCGGTAGACAAATGTGGCTACCTGTCGCTTGCTGCGAAAATCCCACTGTCGATGCGGCACTTTTCGGTGCCACTTGTTTTCCTTATTCGTCGTACCACTTCTAGACAAATAGAGCGTATGGGTCTACCTGTGACGCTTCCCCTCTCGTCGATTAGAATTGCCCGACGACACCAATACAATATATTTTTTTCTGTGTGTACAGACACGATCACTGTCGATTTCTGCCACCGCGGTAGGCAAATTCGTCTACCCGCGGTTTGCTGTCAAAACACCACTTGTCGAGGATGCCGTTGACCACGCCTCCGACGTATAAACTGTCGACTCACACTTAACAAACTGATCTCTCTCTCCCACAAAAACGCATACAGCGTCTCGTACTCCGTCACTCTCTCGAGAACAAAACCTTCCACCTGGAGGCACAACCGTCTCGGCCGGTTGCAAAAACTGTTATGAAATTGCATTTTGTGTTCAAACCCTTGGCTTCTATTCATCGAGTTTTTGTTATCGTTTTCTGTGAAATTAGCCGAGCACACGTAGTCCTCCGGGGTGAAATGTGTTACACCACACAACGTTTTCCATAACGCGATATTCCGTGTTCTGCAGAACCAAATCCTTGTAACTCGGGAAATCGATAAATACAAATTATACCTATTTTTCAGCAACACTTCATGGAACGATATCGATGAGGGGCCGGATGTAACGCTACTACATTTACGCACTGCGCATCGTCTGTAAACCATTGCGGAAACAACAACCGAAAATATTTTCGTTTTGATTTCAGATTGTCAACTTCTTCAACAGACACGAAAATAATTGTATTAGGCGCATGTTTTGTTGGACGTTGGAAACGTTTATTGTGAAATGCGCACGATATGTCATGCGTAGTACACCCAAACGCAGCAGTCACAAAAGGATTGCGCTGATAGAATGTAATTACCAATTCCACACAGTGGGGTCTCTAGAGTGTACACTAGGGTGACAATGATTTATATGAAAAAAAAATTCGCAACCTACACCCCCTAACGTCGTTCCAAATCATGAAAAAATGACACTGTCCAAATTTGAGCGAAATCGGTTAACTCTAACCCCTCCCCCAAGGAGCTTAAAGTTTGTATGGGATTTTTGGCCAAAATGTATGGAGAAACACTCGCAGTTCACAAAATCGCCGCTAGAGGTCGCTGTAAACTTCCGATCACTGACCTAGGAAGGAGTTAAGCTTTTGAAGGTATGCTGAACAAGTTTTTCGAAGACTGAAAGACAATCCAACCAACCGTTAAAGAGTTATTAACGTTTAAAGTTGGATACTGCTGCTTAACATTCGCAAAGGGCGTACTCCGCTTATCTCATGTATGTGAACCACGAGTGAAGGTGGGACAAAGTTAGAAAAAAAACTCATATATCTCTAAAACGATAAGAGATAGAAAGCTATGATGTTCCACAAAGTTGTAGAGGAATAAAAGCACTTTTTGGTTTCACTAGAAAGTTTCAGGATTTCTCCGCAAGGTGGCGGTAGTGAGCCAAGCAATTTAAAGGGAATACTCCTGTCTGTATAACGGTAAGAGATGGAGCATTTGAATGTTCTACAAAGTTGTAGAGTAGCAAAAAAATATTTTCTTTTCTCATTTGAATAATGCAGAATTCTATCACATGGTGGCGCCAGTGATAAAAATTAATTCAAGGTAATACTCCTATCCATACAATGGCAAGAGATAGTGCAATCTGATGTTATGCGAAGCTATATAGTATTTCAAAGGCTTTCGTGTCTCGTTGTAAAAATAGAATTTAGGCCGCTTAGTGGTACAAACAGCATAGAGTATGAATATATTTTAATACACCTTTTGAATGTTTTCTAATTTTTTCGAATTTTTACTCCTATTTCTTATGCAGAGACTCTTTTATTATACATAACATGGTACAAAGTTTTCTTAAGACTATCATGCTATGATAAAACCTATATTCTTAAATTTCTTCGTAACCCCATTTATATTTCTCCTGTTGCATTCATTTATATAGCATTTTTAATTTTTTTAACTAACTGTTGACTAACTCTTGTCTCAAAGGTGTCGTGTATAGTGTCGCGCGTCAGTTCTCGTTTATTACCTCTCGCAGAAGAAGCGTACACAATGCGCTGTGAATCCAGTTAGACTGGCATTGGTTGCACGATTACAGAGCTGATAATTTGGTGATAGGTGAGAACTACTAGGGTCATTCGAATGCCAATTAGTGACTTTTTCATCAAATCTGGCCTCACTTATAACTTAGAAATGGGCTGCTCGAAATATATTCTGTTTTCTTACGCGGACTGCAGGGCTTAAGTACTATATTGTGCTAGAATATTGCCAGCCTGGGATAAATACCTAAGTAGGCTACAATCCAATCCGCGCTGTGCTTCTATAATATTCAGCATCCTCCTTTTTTGCAAATAAGCAAAATGTGCATGCCAATTGTGCTACCTGCCCACCAGATCACCACATCACCAGATATTTGAATTTTGCTTTTGCAAATCTTCTAGAATGGGTGGATCGTCTCGACAGCTGGGTATTTTATGCGGTTCATCGCGCATGTTGCTCGCTATCGCCGAAGGAATATAGTGTATGTTGTTGTCGTCGGTGCTCGTTGGTCGCCTCAAGGCATGCCATGTTGCTGCGAACCCAATTCAAATGATATTGGTTATACGAGAACATGACTGATATTTTGGTAGTAGGCAAAGGATACTACGCCCATTTGAAGACCCAATGCTCAATTTTTCGTCGTATCTGATACCACACAAAACTTCCAAACTGAACAATTCAAATCAATACTTTGGAATTGTAGTCCATGTGAGGTCATAGAAATAAGAAATACCATTCCACAGTGGTCCAGAATGTAAATTTAGCAGGAATTTTGAGATTTTTCTAAATCTAAGCAACTCAGCCTTAATAAGTCTTTGGAGAAGTTTTCGTAGTTTGTGGGTAGAAACTTTTTTTGTTAAAATAACAGATAGGGTAATTGTACCAAGATCAAAAAAATAACTTTTTAATTATTCCAGCTAGAGCCAAATAACCTTCAACGAAGTTGTAGAACGACAAATCTTGGAAAAGTTTGCTGAAGACATGTGAGCTCTACCTATCATACTTTTCATTTTACAACTTATACTTTTATTTTAAAATTGAAGGTTAGGGTGTTTCTTAGTGTTTATCAGAAAAACTGTTTTAGTCAAATAACTTTTGCGGTTTTGATTTAAAAGTGAAGTAGTCTACAGACAACTTTAAGATTGTTTTAAGGAAAATAACTTGTTTCATGGCAACTATTATATCCAACTATTTTTGCTGATGAGTTATGAGCACTTTTTCGCCAACAATAACAATATCACTCATTGGGGCAAACAAATAATAATTCTTTTTCAAGTATAACAAAGGTCATTACTAGAGTTATAATGGAGCAAAAAATAACGAATACGTTATTTTCTAAAAGTTCATAAAGTTGATTACAAAAATTCTATTTTTGATATTATAAGTTCTTATATCTTTGGAATAATAGAACCTAGCGTTTTAATGTGGGTGGTTCTAATTTTTTAAAATCTTAAAATTAACTTTTAAATGGTTCGAGATAGAGCTTCGTAGAAAATAAAATTTTAAAAAACTTGGTCGAAGACACTGGAACTCTATGTCGTGTATTTTCCATTTTACAAGAAATTTACCAAAAAATAGGATGTTTCTTAACAAATGGTTTTCTTTATACAACATTTGCAGTTTTAATTTTTCATAAGGATCACGTAAGAAAAACTTTCAGATATTTTGAAGGAGAGCATTTTGTCTCAATGTACCGAACCTCTACCACCTCTCGTTACAAAGTTATATATACTTTTTACTAAAAACGAACTCTTTTATAAGTAAATATTGCAAGACGTAAAAATATTGTATTTGCCATTTTTTGCGATCCATACTACAAAGCATGCTATATCATATGACAACAACGGTATTTAATGTTAAGTGTCCTAATCGAAGATAATGCTATATGAAAAGTTATATTTTTACATTTCTTATAAAGGAAATGTATAGAATTCGCTCAAACTTTCAAGATTTTTTCCGAGGCCCGGAGGGCCGAGTCTTATATACCAATCGACTCAGCTCGACGATTTGGGACAATGTCTGTGTGTGTGTGTGTATGTAACGGACAAATTCTCATTCGTGTTTCTCAGCAATGGCTAAACCGATCTTATCCAAACCAATTTTAAATGAATGAACTCAAAAACAGTATGAACGCTATTAATTTGTTTTTGATTCTGATGTTTAGTTTCCAAGATATGAATGTTTGAATGCGCAAAAATGGCGTTATTTGCAGTTTTTTTAAATTATATGCCGAAATTGACAATATAGATTAACAATTTATGTTTTCAGACAGCTTTAACAAATACCTTTCGAACAAGCTATAGATTGTTGAAATCGTACTATTATCAAAAGAGATATTTAACATTAAATGCGGACGAAAGATTTTTATCATTTCCCATTGCCAGAAATATGACTAAAAACATGTAATATATTATTAACGCCAAAACGGCTTATTTTAGGGCAATAGTATCTTCGGAGAATTTAATGGAGGCAATATGCTCTTTCTTTTGGAATTGTGCTTTTGTTGATTAATCCCCCTATGAGTGAGATATTTTCACAAATTTTCTTGGAAGTGATTATATCGAAATGATGTCTTCTGCAAATTTGTAGCTCTTACTTTTGCAAATAACTTTACTAAAGACTTTAAATATCTATTTTGAATACTTTAAAAGTTATGGCTTATTGTTTGTGGATTACTCTTTGTCGCCTATTTATTGTTCAATATAGTAATAATCCATTGAAATAAGCTAAACATTATTTCGATAAAACGAATTTTGTATTTCATTTTACTATCTAGAACCGCTAGAAATAATCACCGAACACTTCCAAGTTGTTTGGAAGGAACTTGATAACTTATCAGTACAAAAATGTCTATTTGTGCGAACCTTCTGACTGCAATTTTGCTAACTTATAACCATCGTATCGATCTGAAACATATCGGAAAATGAAAAGCGAAATAAATAACTCCAAGCAACGGCGTAGCCAAGAGAAGGTTTTTGGGGTTTAACACCATACAACCCCCTCCACCACACAAAAAAATGTTGGATTGAAGTTGAAAATTTATGGATGCTGACTGATTTAATTCAATATTTCTCAGATTTCTTTTCAAATTGAGCTCGCTTTGTAGAGATGTACTGTAATAAGGGTCTTTATTTAATAGGAAGCGAAGTTAAAATTGATTTAATGTCTATGAAACATAGAACAGCTCACCAAGAAAAATGCATAACTTTCAACATTTGCTAAAAATGTTTTTGCCTTTCTCATTCACTCTAAAATTCGTCAATCTAATCCGGACCCGGAGGGCCGAGTGTCATATGCTAATCGACTGAATTCGTCGAGATCGAAAAATGTCTGTGTGTGTGTGTATGTATGTGTTTGTATGTGTGTACGTGGAAAAAAATGTTACCTCTGTTTCTCAGAGATGGCTGGACCGATTTGCACAAAGTTAGTCTCAAATGAAAGGTACAACCTTCCCATCGGCTGCTATTGATTTTTTTTATTGATTGGACTTCCGGTTCCGGAGTTACGAGTACACACAGAAAATTCCCATATAAACTGAAATGAAAAAATTTTCAAAATCAAATTTGTATTTTTGATGTCAAATGACTTTAAAATGCATGAAACATTGAGATGTTTGACAAAAATTGACTTCTTTGGACTTTGGTACATTTTTGCCTTTCTCATATAGAAAGGTTATGCAATCACTCCAAAAATCGTCAATCATGCCGGCCGGAGGGAGTATGCAGTGAGGGGTTGCTACTTTAAAATTAAAACTAGTTTAAAATTTCTTAACAAGTTGAAAATTTTCGGCAGGACCTGGACCTCCCGGATCTTTCTCCATGATCCGCCGCTGGTTTCAAGCGATGTTTCAGTATCACATAGTATCTCAAGATTGTGGCTGTCGATCCATTATATGTATGTGCAAATCGTACTGAACATGTAATATTCATTTCCACCATTGCATTGAACATAACCAGCCATGGAATCGTAGTCTGGACAAATGAGAAAAGCACAATTGCACCACTAGGTGGATTAAAACAGGTTTTTATTTTGGGAATGCGTCGAGTTGAGACGAAAACGTAATATGATTAATAACGAGGATAACACTTTCCGAATGTAGAGAGAAATTTATGAAAAATGACGATTTCCATTCGATTCTAGCAGGTTCTGATCGATTTTGATGAGCATCTCATTTTTGTTGTATGACCAATTATATGTACAGGTCAAATGTTCAAAAACAGTAATTTAAGGTCAAGATAGCGTCATTTTGAAACCGCCAATTTCGGAGGTTTAGTATTTTCGATGAGTTTTACAAACGTTAAACAGCGCATCATTTGATAAAATAATTTTGACGGTATATCGTCCAAGAAGTATTCATGGTGAATTTTCGGAATTATGCCGTTTGGACAGTATGATCGATTTTCACCAAACCCCCACCAAACCGAATTTCAAGTAAGTAGAAACAAAGTCGTTCAAAAGTAACTTCTTCGAATGGTGAATATCTATTATAACACATTGAAACCCCGATTTTATCAGCCAAAAATGAACATATGTTTGATGGGCTGTAGAAGGTCGATACGGGCATTCAGACAGTGCCCTTCACCTTCTATGGAGCAGCCACGTCGCTTGAAGCGGCGGCCGAGTTCCCCTCGAAGGGAAAAGGCAAGGGCAAGGGCAATCGCAAGACGGCGTCGAACGCGAAGCGCCCTAGGAAGTCGCCAGGCGAGGGTGCAAAAAGCGACACCACACGGCGTGCAACCGTTAAGGTCAAACGCCGTTTGGGCGAGGTAAGCGAGGGCGAGAGTGACCTCGCTGAGCAGAGCGTTAGTACCAGCAACCCGGCGCGACCGGGGCAGGGGGCCCAAACCCCTTCTTGGTCACCAGGAAGAAGCCGGCACCGACACCGGAGGTACCGCGGCCCGCGAAGAAGGCCAAGGACAGAGGCGAGGCCTTGTGGTTGAAAACCGACAAGGACAAATATGCCAATGTCCTAAAGTCGATGAAGGCGGCCGAAAGCCTTTCGGCCCTTGGGCAAGATGTGCGTAGCGTGAGACGCACCAACACGGGAGAAATGCTTCTGGTGCTGAAGCGAGGCACACAATCTAGTGCGGTATACAAGGCCTTGGCCCAAGAGGTCCTTGGTGAGGGCGCCCAAGTCAGGTCGCTAGGGGCGGAAATGACTCTCCAGTGCAAGCGCTTGGACGAGTTCACGACCGCAGAAGACGTCGTCGCAGCCGTTAAGGAGCATTGCGACGTCACAATCGAGCGGGCATCTGTGCGATTGAGAGATGGACCCTCTGGCACCCAAGTAGCCTACCTCAGGCTACTGAAGGCGGATGCCAAAAACGTAACCGAGAAAGGGAAGCTGAAGATCGGCTGGTCGGTATGCCCTATTAGTATACCCCAGCCGCCTTCAGTGGATAGGTGCTATCGGTGCCTTGAGTCCGGCCACAAAGCATACGAGTGCAAAGGCATAGATAGGAGCAAACTATGTCGTCGCTGCGGCGAGGAGGGACATAAAGAGCGGGGTGCACTAAGGCACAAAAGTGCCTTATCTGCACCGCTAAGAAGCAAGCCCATAAACATGCTATGGGCGGACCTTCGTGTCCCTTCGGTGAGTTAAATAAGAAGATGCCGTGAACGTCACACAGCTAAATCTTAACCATTGTGCAGCAGCCCAACAGCTGCTGTGGCAGTCGGTCTCGGAGTCGAGGACAGATGTCGCCCTCTTATCAGACCCGTACCGCATCCCTGCCGGCAACGACAATTGGGTGTCGGACGGGTCTGGAATGGTGGCAATCTGTACAACGGGACGGTTCCCGGTTCAAGAGGTAATACACCCCTCCGCCGAGGGTGTGGCGATTGCCAAGATCAATGGTGTGTTCTATTGCAGCTGCTACGCCCCCAATAGTGGCCAATAGAACAGTTCTACCAGATGATCGACAGGCTCTCGTCGGACCTAGTGGGCCGGAAACCAGTAGTCATAGCGGGAGACTTTAACGCTTGGGCAGTAGAGTGGGGCAGCCGCTGTACAAATAGCAGGGGTCAAGCGCTAATGGAAGCGCTTGCGAAACTCGATACTATGCTAGCTAATAATGGCTCCGCTGGTACATTCCGTAGCAACGGAGTGGAGGCGTGGATTGACCTAACATTTTCCAGCCCGAGCTCCAGGCATGGAATGGAGGGTAGACGAAGGCTACACCCATAGCGATCATTTAGCAATCCGCTTTAAGATCAACTATGGTGTGCAGCATTCGAGGGCGGGAGATCCCTGTCAGGTACGCGGGTGGAAGTCCAATCACTTCGACAGCGAAGCTTTCACCGCGGCCCTGGGACTGGAGGCCAACACCGACAGTCTAAGCGGGGATGCGCTGGTAGCTGTTCTATCACGCGCGTGCGACGCCACTATGCCGAGAAAAACACTGCCAAGAAACGGTAGATGCCCGGTATACTGGTAGAGTGCCGAGATTGCAGCTCTACGGTCAGCCTGCCTCAGAGCTAGACGTAGGATGCAAAGAGCTCGCACGGAGGATGCAAGAGAGAACCGCCGTGAAGTGTTTCGAGCTGCGAAATTGGCCCTTAACAAGGCTATTAAAAGCAGCAAGAGAGCGTGTTTCGACAACCTGTGTGAGAGTGCCAACGAGAATCCGTGGGTTGACGCCTACCGGATTGTGATGGCCAAGACCAAAGGGGGCTCCTCACCCCCAGAACGGTCTCCGGACCGGTTGGCAACGATTATCGAAGTACTCTTCCCGTCTCGAGCCACAAGCCCCTGGCCACCTGCACTACGAGACAGTGCGGGCACGGTCGAAATGGTGGCTCCAGTGACGAATGAAGAATTACTCGCAGTGGCTAAATCTCTAGCAATGAACAAAGCTCCAGGGCCGGATGGAGTTCCAAACAACGCTCTCAAGGCAGCGATCATAGCGAACCCGAACATGTTCACGCTAGCTATGCAGAGATGCCTTGACGAGTGCCGTATCCCCGATAAATGGAAAAGGCAGAAATTGGTGCTGTTGCCGAAGCCTGGGAAGCCGCCAGGCGACCCATCGGCGTACAGACCAAAATGTCTGATCGACACGACTGGCAAACTGCTTGAGAGGATCATCCTCAACAGGCTCACCCCGTACGCGGAAGGTACGGACGGTCTGTCAAGCAACCAGTTTGGCTTACGGAAGGGTAAGTCCACAGTGGATGCTCTCAACTCAGTGATAAATACTGCCGAGATAGCGATCCAACGAAAAAGGTGAGGTATTCGATACTCTGCGTTAGTGACACTTGACGTGAAGAACGCATTCAACAGCGCAAGCTGGGATGCCATCGCGCTCTCGTTACACCGGCTTAGCCTACCGGTGGGTCTGTACCGGATCCTGGAAAGTTACTTCCAAAACCGCGTACTGCTATACAAGACCGATGCCGGTCAGAAAAGGGTTCCGATTACCGCCGGAGTCCCGCAGGGCTCGATCCTAGGCCCGGTGCTATGGAACCTCATGTATGACGGGGTTCTGAGACTGAAGTTCCCTCCTGGAGTCAAGATCGTCGGCTTTGCTGACGACGTAACCTTGGAGGTCTACGTGAGGTAGAACTAACCGCAAAGCACGCGATCAGCACGGTGGAGCAATGGATGAGCGCGAGAGGCCTGGAGCTCGCTCATCATAAGACGGAGGTAGTTATCGTCAACAACCGCAAGTCGGCACAACATGCAGTTATCCATGTGGGAGAAGTCGCGATCACTTCACAGCGAAGTCTGAAGTCTCTCGGAGTCATTATAGACGACAAGCTGACCTTCGGCAGCCATGTCGACTATACGTGCAAGAGAGCGTCGACTGCTGTTGCGGCTCTATCGAGAATGATGTCCAACAGCTCAAAGGTGTGCGCCAGTAGACGTAGGTTACTGGCAGGCGTTGTCGTATCTATCCTCAAGTACGGCGGCCCGTCATGGTCAAGAGCACTGAGGGTAACCAGTTACCTACAGAAACTGGAGAGCACCTACCGCGTGATGTGTCTCAGAGTGATATCTGCCTACCGTACGGTACCACACGATGCATCCTGCGTGATAGCGAGCATGATGCCAGTCGGGCTGGTCATTCGGGAAGATGAGGAGTGCTTTGAGCTACGTGGAAATAGGGGAGCCCGCGAGCGCACCAGGGTGACCTCGGTCGCCAGATGGCAGCGTGAGTAGGACAACTCCTCGAAAGGTAGGTGGACCCACCGGCTGATACCTAGCATATCGAGCTGGGTGGGAAGACCCCATGGGGAAGTTCACTTCCACCTGACACAATTCCTGTCAGGCCATGGCTGTTTCCGTCAGTACCTCCACAGGTTCGGGCACGCGGAGGTCCCAGTCTGCCCGGACTGCCCAGGTGTAGATGAAACTGCCGAACACATACTGTTCGTATGTCATCGGTTCGACGTCGAAAGAAGAGCAATGCTTGACGTCTGTGGCTGGGACACAACCACTTATTGGCGCAGCGAATGGCAACCGCGTAAGGGGTAAACCCAGCCACCCCGAAGCAAGACAGAAGAGTGAGTGTATAGGCGTATAAGTGGACTGCCTCATGCCAAGACGGGAGGGTCGTAGCGTAGTATGTTGGAACTTAGCTATCGATGCCTCATGGCGTGGCAGAGGAGTGAAAGGGTGAGCATCCAAGTCAGTCTCACACGGCATGTTAAGGGTGAGCATAAAAGTCAGCCTCACAGGTATGGTAGAGGCTAGCACAAAAGTCAGCCTAGCAAGGAATGAAAAAGGTGAGCACACAAGTCAGCCTCGCATGGTATGTCAGAAGTGGGGCCTAAGAAAAATGTCCCACATGGGATGCCAGGGGGAGTGACAAAGGTACAATAGAGTGGCACGATTGAGAGTGAATCAGGTGATAGGGTGAGCACCCAAGTCAGCCTCACATGGTATGGGTGGGGCGAGCACAAAAGTAAGCCTAGCAAGGAACGAGTAAGGTGAGCACACAAGTCAGCCTCGCATGGAACGTAAAAGGTGAGCACAAAAGTCAGCCTTATGTGGGAGTGTTTGAGAGTGAATCAAAGTGCGATTGAGAGAGCACCCAAGTAAGCCTCATACAGGATGTATGAACGCGTGAGCGAGAGTGAATGAGTACATTAAGTACAGCCATCCCCCCAGAAGTAATACCGAGAGGTAGTTCCTGGGAGGAATGATGGCGGAGCCCAATGGAGTTTAGTCGGTATTAATGGATGGTCACCATTCGAGTCCGACACGCCCCCAGTGCACCCTGTATGGTAGATTGGACCCTACCAATAGCACGTGTACTGGGCTAGGACATAAAGGTCTTCTCCATTGTAAAAAAAAAAGACGAACAAGACTGAATTCGAGTAAATCCTTTCTTGAGCATGTTTTCCTTACCATGAAGATATGCGAAATATGCGAAAATAAAAAGTTCATCATAATCAGAAATAGTTATCAGACTACATCAAGGGACGAGAAGAATATTTTAACAGCTTCAGTTTATTATAAAGAAAAAAAATTGCCCGATTTAGTCAATGTCCCCATTTTATCAGCCTAAAGTACACCATGAAACTGATAAAAATGGGTATTTATTGTATGTATTATTCGCTGTGTTTCACTTTAATAGGTACATTCAATTTTTGGAGATTTTTTTATTGCATCGAACTACAACAATTTTTAGGTAGTTTTCAAGGGGTTATTTTATAGACTTCTTCCAAAATTTGGTGAACCTAAAAAAAACACGGACGAAATCGGTGGTGTAGAACGGTAATTATTGTAAAAAAACGTAAGGGCGATACTTCAATGCTGATAGGTGGGACCGAAAAAGTAAACAATCGCCAAAGGGGCGATACCATCATTTTGTCAATTTCAATAGCAAAAACAAATTTTAATTTAATAATTTCAAATACTTTATGAAGTTTTGGGTTTCGATCACTGAATCATGCAATCTAGGATGTAAAAAAACACAATAGTTCTAAAATAGGAAATAAAACCAAGTCTGGAAATATTCACTGTTGATTTTCTTTGAATGGTGTCACTGCTAGTATCGCCCTTTTCAAGAAAAAGCGTCGATTTCTTAGTTCTCAGTCGCGTTGGAAATTTGAGTAAAGTATAAACTTCAAATCGATTCAAAAAAAAATTCGATTTTTTCGGCTCAGTACAATATATAACCCCTTTAGGAAAATTCAATTTTCCCACCACAACATAGATATTTTATTAACAGAGCATTAACAATAATTCGTTGGTATGTCTATTTTATGGGCCATTTTTTCGCTTTCCCATTGATTTGGTTTGAGATTTCTAGCACTGATGTTGTCCTATGCTGATTTGAGCGATTCTCTGAGTCCTGCCACTATCCCATGTAGTATGTGTTATCAAAAACATCGCGAAGCATCAAGTTCTAAATGTTCTCAAACGATATAATATCCGAAGAGTGATAAGAGTTATAAGAAATGTGTCATCATACTGTTAGGTGGATTAAAAACGTTTTTTTATAAAAAAGTTCTCATACCTTTCAAACGACAAACGACATTGCCCGACAAATCCAAATGTAAGCTGTAAGGTATTCCTTAAAAACGGTTTTATTTCTATAAAAAGTTTTCATTTTACACTAAAGTACCCTATGGACAGGGGTACAAGATTATTTTTAGGTGCATAATTTTCTTTAAAACTCCAACTACCAAAAATTTGTCGTTTGAAAGGTATGAGAACTTTTTTATAAAAAAAATAAATAATAAAAATCTTCGATTAGGACACTTAACATTAAATACCGTTGTTGTCATATGATATAGTAGTTTGTAGTATGGATCACAAAAAATGGCAAATACAATATTTTTACGTCTTGCAATATTTACTCATAAAAGAGTTTGTTTTTAGTAAAAAGTATATATAACTTTCTAACGAGAGATGGTAGAGGTTCGGTACATTGAGACAAAATGCTCTCCTTCAAAATATCTGAAAGTTTTTCTTACGTGATCCTTATGAAAAATTAAAACTGCAAATGTTATATAAAGAAAACCATTTGTTAAGAAACATCCTATTTTTTGGTAAATTTCTTGTAAAATGGAAAATACACGACATAGAGTTCCAGTGTCTTCGACCAAGTTTTTTAAAATTTTATTTTCTACGAAGCTCTATCTCGAACCATTTAAAAGTTAATTTTAAGATTTTAAAAAATTAGAACCACCCACATTAAAACGCTAGGTTCTATTATTCCAAAGATATAAGAACTTATAATATCAAAAATAGAATTTTTGTAATCGACTTTATGAACTTTTAGAAAATAACGTATTCGTTATTTTTTGCTCCATTACAACTCTAGTAATGACATTTGTTATACTTGAAAAAGAATTATTATTTGTTTGCCCCAATGAGTGATATTGTTATTGTTGGCGAAAAAGTGCTCATAACTCATCAGCAAAAATAGTTAGATATAATAGTTGCCATGAAACAGATATAAATAGTTGCCATGAAACAAGTTATTTTCCTTAAAACAATCTTAAAGTTGTCTGTAGACTACTTCACTTTTAAATCAAAACCGCAAAAGTTATTTGACTAAAACAGTTTTTCTGATAAACACTAAGAAACACCCTAACCTTCAATTTTAAAATAAAAGTATAAGTTGTAAAATGAAAAGTATGATAGGTAGAGCTCACATGTCTTCAGCAAACTTTTCCAAGATTTGTCGTTCTACAACTTCGTTGAAGGTTATTTGGCTCTAGCTGGAATAATTAAAAAGTTATTTTTTTGATCTTGGTACAATTACCCTATCTGTTTTTTTAACAAAAACGCTTTTAATCCACCTAACAGTGTGATGAGACATTTCTTATAACTCTTATCACTCTCTTCGGATATTATATCGTTTGAGAACATTTAGAACTTGATGCTTCGCGATGTTTTTGATAACACATACTACATGGGATAGTGGAAGGACTCAGAGAATCGCTCAAATCAGCATAGGACAACATCAGTGCTAGAAATCTCAAACCAAATCAATGGAAAAGCGAAAAAATGGCCCATAAAATAGACATACCAACGAATTTTTGTTAATGCTCTGTTAATAAAATATCTAAATTGTAGTGGGAAAACTGAATTTTCCTAAAGGGGTTATATATTGTACTGAGCCAAAAAAATCGAATTTTTTTTTGAATCGATTTGAAGTTTATATTTTACTCAAATTTCCAATGCGACTGCGAACTAAGAAATCAACGCTTTTTCTTGAAAAGGGCGATACTAGCAGTGACACCATTCAAAGAAAATCAACAGTGAATATTTCCAGACTTGGTTTTATTTCCTATTTAAGAACTATTGTGTTTTTTACATCCTAGTGATCGAAACCCAAAACTTCATAAAGTATTTAAAATTATTAAATTAAAATTTGTTTTTGCTATTGACAGAATGATAGTATCGCCCCTTTGGCGATTGTTTACTTTTTCGGTCCCACCTATCAGCATTGAAGTATCGCCCTCACGTTTTTTTACAATAACTACCGTTTTACACCGCCGATTTCGTCCGGGTTTTTTTCAATAGCGATCATTGTTACTATTTACAGCTGGTATCAGCTTGATAATCCAAAAAAATACGAAAAAAACAGTTTCGCCTCTAAACTGCTAGCAAAAAAGTATCGCCCTGTTTGTTTGCATGGAGCGTGGAGGGCGAAACTTTAAATAAACAAACAAAAATACAGTTTCGCCCGTTGTATCTTTTGTAAACTACAGCAAAAGATAGAAAGAAAGCAATATCGTAGAATCAAAATTTTTAGGTTAATTTGTTGGGTTTCAAAGCCCTCATTCGCATGTATGAAAAAAAGCCTTATGTTTACATTTGTAATTATCGCCCTATTCACAAAAAAGCGTTGAAATGAAATCGCAGCTCCTGATATCACGCTATCTCTGAAGTGCATGCGTGCATAGTTTCAAATTTTACTCCGACATCGACTTTTTCTAAAGGTGACTTCCCAGTCTCCCAGTATCCTTGATTTGAATTATTATCGCTAATCCTAATGCCAAAGAACAAATAAAAATCTCTCGAAAACGAATCGTTTGGGAAAATCATCATCATTACTGGAATTTTCATTTTCACGAATCTTTTCGATAACCTTCCGTCACTTGCGTTAATGCACTGGGTGCACAGTGCTCTGAAAATCTAGCGAAATCGTCTTAGGGCACCAGCGGGTCTAATTCAGAGCCATCTGCGCGGCGAGTTAAATCTGTAAAGAATACTAAAAATTAATTTCTATTCCATAATTTTCAGTTCAGCAATTCGAGAGATCTTGCTCACCGCAAGCCACGAAAAATAGACTACGTTGTGAAGCGATGGTCACTATTTATTAAAAAATCACAGTTAAATAAAAAATAAAACTATTAAAAAATTTCAAATAGTTTATAATTTTCACAAACATATTAGGTAAAATTGTTTAATAAGCTTACGTAATATTGTGTATGAAAAAAGCTGAAAATTTCAGTATTTTCTCTATCTGCAACATATAAACCCTTAAGTATACCAATTAATTGGTATACAAATAGGAATAGGTTCGCCAAATTTTGGAAGAAATCTATAAAATAACCCCTTGAAAGCTACCTAAAAATTGTTGTAGTTCGATGCAATAAAAAAATCCCCGAAAATGAAATGCAATAAAGACCCATTTTTATCAACCTCATGGTGTATTTTAGGCTGACAAAATGGGGACATTGACTAAATCGGGTAATTTTTTTCTTTATAATAAACTGAAGCTGTTAAAATATTCTTCCTGTCCCTTGATGTAGTCTGATAATTATTTCTGATTATGATGAACTTTTTATTTTTGCATATTTCCATCTTCATGATAAGGAAAACATGCTCAAGAAAGGATTTACTCGAATTCAGTCTTATTCGTCTGCTAGAGCCCATCAAACATATGTTCATATTTGGATGATAAAATCGGGGTTTCAATGTATTATAATAGATATTCAGCATTCGAAGAAGTTTCTTGTGAACGAGTGTAGAACGACTTTGTTTCTACTTACTTGAAGTCAGCGGCGTAGCCAGAAATTCGGCTTTGTTGGAGTTTGGTGATAATCGATCATTCTGTCCAAACGGCATAATTCCGAAACCGTAATTTTTAAAGTTTTAAAATTATGCAGAATTAATTTTTCAGAAAATAGTAACAGAGTTCGTGTCTTTAGCGAATTTGTTGAGACCTGAGAAAATTCACCATAAATACTTCTTGGACGATATACCGTCAAAATAATTTTATCAAATGATGCGCTGTTTAACGTTTGTAAAACTCATCGAAGATACTAAACCTCCGAAATTGGCGGTTTCAAAATGATGTTATCTTGACCTTAAATTACTGTTTTTGACCTATACATATAATTGGTCACACAACAAAAATCAAATTCCCATCAAAATCGATCAGGACCTGCTAGAGTCGAATGGAAATCGTCATTTTTCATAAATTTCTCTTTACATTCGGAAAGTGTTATCCTCGTTATTAATCATATTACGTTTTCGTCTCAACTCGACGCATTCCCAAAATAAAAACCTGTTTTAATCCACCTAGTGGTGCAATTGTGCTTGTCTCATTTGTCCAGACTACGATTCCATGGCTGGAAATGAATATTACATGTTCAGTACGATTTGCACATACATACAATGGATCGACAGCCACAATCTTGAGATACTATGTGATACTGAAACATCGCTTGAAACCAGCGGCGGATCATGGAGAAAGATCCGGGAGATCCAGGTCCTGCCGAAAATTTTCAACTTGTTAAGAAATTTTAAACTAGTTGTAATTTTAAAGTAGCAACCCCTCACTGCATACTCCCTCCGGGCCGGTATGATTGACGATTTTTAGAGTGATTGCAAAACCTTTCTATATGAGAAAGGCAAAAAATGTACCAAGGTCCAAAAAAGTCAATTTTTGTCAAACATCTCAATGTTTCATGCATTTTAAAGTCATTTGGCATCAAAAATACAAATTTGATTTTGAATTTTTTTCATTTCAGTTTATATGGGAATTTGCTGTGTGATTGCACTCTTCAACTCGTAACTCCGGAACCGGAAGTCCAATCAATAAAAAATTCAATAGCATGGGAAGGTTGTACCTTTTATTTGAGACTAAGTTTGTGCAAATCGGTCCAGCCATCTCTGAGAAACAGAGGTCACATTTTTTCCACATACACACATACACACACATACATACACACACAGACATTTTCCGATCTCGACGATCTCAGTCGATTGGCATATGACACTCGGCCCTCCGGTTCGGGATTAGATTGACGAATTTTAGAGTGAATGAGAAAGGCAAAAACATTTTTAGCAAATGTTGAAAGTTATGAATTTTTTTGGTGAGCAGTTTTATGTTTCATAGACATTAAATCAATTTTAACTTCGCATCCTATTAAATAAAGACCCTTATTACAGTACATCTCTACAAAAACATACAGTACAGTACAATTTGAAAATAAATCTGATCATCATGATTGATTACAGAACTCTGGAATTTTCTATTGGAATGTTTTCAGGCAGGACTTTTAGACAACTGTGAAATCAAGACCAATATATCAGTTACATATCAGGACCCCATTCCGACAATTTATCAAAAGTCCTCATGATGTTTACAACAACAGGTTATCAATCTACGGATCAGATAATTGTTATTGTAATATTGAATTAAATCAGTCTGCATCAATAAATTTTCAACTTCAATCCAATATTTTTTTTGGGTGGGGGGGGGTTGGGGTTGTATGGTGTTAAACCCCAAAACCTTCTCTTGGCTACGCCGTTGCATGGAGTTATTTACTTCGCTTTTCATTTTCCGATATGTTTCAGATCGATCCGATGGTCATAAGTTAGAAAAATTGCAGTCAGAAGGTTAGTACAAATGAACATTTTTGCACTGATAAGTTATCAAGTTCCTTCCAGACAACTTGGAAGTATTCGGTGATTATTTCTAGCGGTTGTAGATAGAAAACGCTTTTAATCCACCTAACAGTGTGATGAGACATTTCTTATAACTCTTATCACTCTCTTCGGATATTATATCGTTTGAGAACATTTAGAGCTTGATGCTTCGCGATGTTTTCGATAACACATACTACATGGGATAGTGGCAGGACTCAGAGAATCACTCAAATCAGCATAGGACAACATCAGTGCTAGAAATCTCAAACCAAATCAATGGGAAAGCGAAGAAATGGTCCTTAAAATAGACATACAAACGAATTATTGCTAATGCTCTGTTAATAAAACATCCAAATTCCTCAATCAATGCATTGTGGTGGGAAAACTGAATTTTCCTAAAGGGGTTATATATTGTACTGAGCCAAAAAAAAAATCGATTTTTTAATCGATTTGAAGTTTATACTTTACTCAAATTTCCAACGCGATTGAGAACTAAGAAATCTACGCTTTTTCTTGAAAAGGGCGATACTAGCAGTGATACCATTCAAAGAAAATCATCAGTGAATATTTCCAGACTTGGCTTTATTTCATATATAAGAACTATTGTGTTTTTACATCCTAGATTGCATGATTCAGTGATCGAAACCCAAAACTTCATAAAGTATTGGAAATTATTAAATTAAAATTTGTTTTTGCTATTGAAATTGACAAAATGATAGTATCGCCCCTTTGGCGATTGGTTTACTTTTTCGGTCCCATCTATCAGCATTGAAGTATCGCCCTTACGTTTTTTACAATAACTAACGTTTTACACCACCGATTTAGTCCGGGTTTTTTCAATAGCGATCATTGTTACTATTTACAGTTGGTATCAGCTTAACAATCCTAAAAAAATACGAAAAAAAACAGTTTCGCCTTCTCTAAACTGCTAGCAAGAAAAGTATCGCCCTGTTTGTTTGCATGGAGCGTGGAGGGCGAAACTTTAAATAAACAAACAAAAATACAGTTTCGCCCGTTGTATTTTTTTGCTGTAGTTTAAGAAAGCAATATCGTAGAATCAAAATTTTTAGGTTAATTTGTTGCGTTTCAAAGCCCTCATTCGCATGTATGAAAAAAAGCCTTATGTTTACATTTGTAAGTATCGCCCTTTTCATAAAAAAGCGTTGAAATGAAATCGCAGCTCCTGATACCACGCTATCTCTGAAGTCAATGCGTGCATAGTTCCAAATTTTACTTCGACATCGACTTTAAACTACCATCTAAAGGACATCTAAAGGTGACTACCAAGTAGTATCCTTGATTTGAAGTATTATCGCTAATCCTAATACCAAAGAACAAATAAAAACCTCTCGAAAACGAACCGTTTGGGAAAATCATCATCATAACTGGAATTTTCATTTTCACGAAACTTTTAGATAACCTTCCGTCACTTGCGTTAATGCACTGGGTGCACAGTGCTCTGAAAATCTAGCGAAATCGTCTTAGGGCACCAGCGGGTCTAATTCAGAGCTATCTGCGCGACGAGTTAAATCTGTAAAGAATACTAAAAATTAATTTCTATTCCATAATTTTCAGTTCAGCAATTCGAGAGATCGTGCTCACCGCAAGCCATGAAAAATAGACTACGTTGTGAATCGATGGTCACTATTTATTAAAAAATCACGGTTAAATAAAAAATTAAACTGTTAAAAAATTTCAAATAGTTTACAATTTTCACAAACTTATTAGGAAAAATTGTTTAATAAGCTTTCATAATATTATGTAGGAAAAAAGCTGAAAATTTAAGTATTTTCTCTATCTGCAACATATAAACCCTTAAGTATACCAATTAATTGGTATACGAATTGGAATAGGTTCGCCAAATTTTGGAAGAAGTCTATAAAATAACCCCTTAAAAGCTACCTAAAAATTGTTGTAGTTCGATGCAATAAAAAACCCCCAAAAATGAAATATTAATGTGAAACACAGTGAATAATACATACATTAAAAGACCCATTTTTATCAATCTCATGGTGTATTTTAGGCTGACAAAATGGGGACATTGACTAAATCGGGCAATTTTTTTCTTTATAATAAACTGAAGCTGTTAAAATATTCTTCCCGTCCCTTGATGTAGTCTGATAACTATTTCTGATTATGATGGACTTTTTATTTTTGCATATTTCCATCTTCATGATAAGGAAAACATGCGCAAGAAAAGATTTACTCGAATTCAGACTTGCTCATCTGCTAGAGCCCATCAAACATATGTTCATATTTGGCTGATAAAATCGGGGTTTCAATATATTATAATAGATATTCAGCATTCGAAGAAGTTTCTTGTGAACGAGTGTAGAACGACTTTGTTTCTACTTACTTGAAGTCAGCGGCGTAGCCAGAAATTCGGTTTGGTGGGGGTTTGGTGAAAATCGATCATACTGTCCAAACGGTATAATTCCGAAACCGTAATTTTTGAAGTTTTAAAATTATGCAGAATTATTTTACAGAAAATAGTAACAGAGTTCGTGTCTTTAGCGAATTTGTTGAGACTTTATTGTAGTCATGAATATTAACCTGAGAAAATACACCATAAATACTTCTTGAACGATATACCGTCAAAATTATTTTATCAAATGATGCGCTGTTTAACGTTTGTTAAACTCATCGAAGATACTAAACCTCCGAAATTGGCGGTTTCAAAATGATGCTATCTTGACCTTAAATTACTGTTTTTAATCATTTGACCTATACATATAATTGGTCATACAACAAAAATCAAATACTCATCAAAATCGATAAGAACCTGCTAGAATCGAATGGAAATCGTATGGTGTTAAACCCCAAAACCTTCTCTTGGCTACGCCATTGCTTGTAGTTATTTATTTCGCATTTTCCGATATTTTTTTTTTTAATTCGTTTATTTCACACGGCTCATAGCGGTAGCTTTACGGAGCCGTGGATCTTTTATACGTTTACAATAAATGTAAAAATAAAAATAAACAATAAATTAATTAATTGGATCTCGTGCGCGCAACTTTTTATTGCGAGCGGAGACCTTTTTTCGCGAGGTCTGTTGGCAAACAGCGTCAGGGGGGTCATTTAATTCTCTCTTGTTTTTCACGTCCCGGTCGAAGCTGGCTTGGTGTCCGGAATCAGATGTTCTCCCTTGCTTCTTGCACTTATTGTTGATCAGTGTAAATCCGTCGTCATTGTTACTGCATTCGTTGTCGAAGTTGCTTACAGTTGCTTTTGGGGTACTGGATGATTCTTTTGCGGTTGTCATTATGGTCTGTGCAACTGCTGCCACAAATGTGGCCACCGTTTGTGGTTCAGGCATTGGTATTGAAAACTCTGTTTTGGGTTGGTTTGCCGTAGATGAGTTGGCAATCGGCTGAGATGCGTCTTCCTCTGCATCTTCCGCGCAAGGTTGTCCATGATGAGCTGTCTGATTACAATACTTGCACGTAGGAGTTTGCCCCTCATGGGTGCATAGCGTAGTTTGCATAATTGTAGTTCCATGAGTATTGAGTTTTATTGCCAAGTAGGAGGGTATAGGCCTTTCAACCCGCATCCTCACTACAAAAACGCCGTTAGGAGTACCCGGGAAGAAGTTTCTCCAAGTATCAGGTGTAACGGATTCTTCTTCTCCGTATTGCGACATGCATTTTGCAATTGGCTCAGGAGGGGTACGAGGTGATAGGTCATATAACCTTACATCTATATAATCATTCTCAATGTATACGGGAATCTTAATTCCAACGTTGTCACTTTCAACCACGTGTTTTAAGTTGTTATTCAAAACGAAACGCTCGGCTTGTGCTAATGTGTTGAATGATATTAACACTACATTGCGAAGATGATGATACTGAAGGTACAAGACTTCCGCAAGTCTAAGTTGCATTTTTACCTTCAGAAGGTATTCCACTTCACTAAAACTCGGTCGTTTTAAACAAAATTTAAAGTCAACGACCGCTGCGTTGGGTCGGAGTAGAGCTTTTTCGTCAACTTTACTCATGATGGCAAGAATAATCCGATATTTCCTTTGTTCTCGAGACAATGCACACTAGATCGAGAGGCCTATTGTTCACTTGGCTCGATTGTACGTCTGACTGCGGCAGAAGTAGAAAGTAGACTGCATTTTCCGATATGTTTCAGATCGATCCGATGGTTATAAGTTAGAAAAATTGCAGTCAGAAGGTTCGCACAAATGAACATTTTTGTACTGATAAGTTATCAAGTTCCTTCCAGACAACTTGGAAGTGTTCGGTGATTATTTCAAGCGGTTGTAGATAGTAAAATGAAATACAAAATTTGTTTTATCGAAATAATGTTTAGCTTATTTGAATGGATTATTACTATATTGAACAATAAATAGGCGACAAGGAGTAATCAACAAACAACAAGCCATAACTTTTAAAGTATTCAAAATAGATATTTAAAGTCTTTAGTAAAGTTATTCGAAAAAGTAAGAGCTACAAATTTGCTGAAGACATCATTTCGATATAATCACTTCCAAGAAATTTTGTAAAAATATCTCACTCATAGGGGGATTAATCAGCAAAAGCACAATACCAAAAGAAAGAGCATATTGCCTCCATTAAATTCTCCGAAGATACTATTGACCTAAAATAAGCCGTTTTGGCGTTAATAATAGATTACATGTTTTGGTCATATTTCTGGCAATGGGAAATGATAAAAATCGTTCGTCCGCATTTAATGTTAAATATCTCTTTTGATAATAGTCCGATTTCAACAATCTATAGCTTGTTCGAAAGGTATTCATTAAAGCTGTCTAAAAACATATAAATTGTTAATCTATATTGTCAATTTCGGCAGATAATTCAAAAAAACTGCAAAAAACGCCATTTTTACGCATTCAAACATTCATATCTTGGAAACTAAACATCAGAATCAAAAACAAATTAATAGCGTTCATACTGTTTTTTAGTTCTTTCATTTAAAATTGGTTTGGATAAGATCGATTCAGCCATTACTGAGAAACACGAATGAGAATTTGTCCGTTACATACACACACACACACAGACATTGTCCCAAATCGTCGAGCTGAGTCGATTGGTATATAAGACTCGGCCCTCCGGGCCTTGGAAAAAATCTCGAAAGTTTGAGCGAATTCTATACATTTCTTTTATAAGAAATGTAAAAATGAAACACGAAATTCGTTTTATCGAAATAATGTTTGGCTTATTTCAATGGATTATTACTATATTGAACAATAAATAGGCGACAAAGAGTAATCCCCAAACAATAAGCCATAACTTTTAAAGTATTCAAAATAGATATTTGAAGTCTTCGGTAAAGTTATTCGCAAAAGTAAGAGCTACAAATTTGCTGAAGGCATCATTTCGATATAATCACTTCCACGAAAATTTGTGAAAATATCTCACTCATAGGGGGATTAATCAGCAAAAGCACAATACCAAAAGAAAGGGCATATTGCCTCCATTAAATTCTCCGAAGATACTATTGACCTAAAATAAGCCGTTTTGGCGTTATTAATAGATTACATGTTTTTGGTCATATTTCTGGCTATGGGTAATGATAAAAATCTTTCGTCCGCATTTAATATTAAATATCTCTTTTGATAATAGTCCGATTTCAAAAATCTATAGCTTGTTCGAAAGGTATTCGTTAAAGCTGTCTAAAAACATATAAATTGTTAATCTATATTGTCAATTTCGGCAGATAATTCAAAAAAACTGCAAAAAACGCCATTTTTACGCATTCAAACATTCATATCTTGGAAACTAAACATCAGAATCAAAAACAAATTAATAGCGTTCATACTGTTTTTTAGTTCTTTCATTTAAAATTGGTTTGGATAAGATCGGTTCAGCCATTGCTGAGAAACACGAATGAGAATTTGTCCGTTACATACACACACACACAGACACACACACACACAGACATTGTCCCAAATCGTCGAGCTGAGTCGATTGGTATATAAGACTCGGCCCTCCGGGCCTCGGAAAAAATCTTGAAAGTTTGAGCGAATTCTATACATTTCTTTTATAAGAAATGTAAAAACGTTTTTAATACACCTAACAGTGTGATGAGACATTTCTCATAACTCTTATCACTCTATTCGGATATTATATCGTTTGAGAACATTTAGAACTTGATGCTTCGCGATGTTTTTGATAGTGGCAGGACTCAGAAAATCGCTCAAATCAGCATAGGACAACATCAGTGCTAGAAATCTCAAACCAAATCAATGGGAAAGAGAAAAAATCGACTTTTTCTAAAGGTGACTTTCCAGTAGTATCCTTGATTTGAATTATTATCGCTAATCCTAATGCCAAAGAGAACAAATAAAAACCTCACGAAAACGAACCGTTTGGGAAAATCATCATCATTACTGGAATTTTCATTTTCACGAAACTTTTCGATAAACTTCCGTCCTTTGCGTTAATGCAATGCGTGCACAGTGCTCTGAAAATCTAGCGAAATCGTCTTAGGGTACCAGCGGGTCTGTAAAGAATACTAAAAATTAATTTCTATTCCATAATTTTCAGTTCAGCAATTCAGGAGATTGTGTTCACCGCAAGCCATGAAAAATAGACTACGTTGTGAAGCGATGGTCACTATTTATTAAAAAATCACGGTTAAATAAAAAATAAAACTTTTAAAAAATTTCAAATAGTTTATAATTTTCACAAACTTATTAGGAAAAATTGTTTAATAAGCTTTCGTAATATTGTGTAGGAAAACAGCTGAAAATTTCAGTATTTTCTCTATCTGCAACATATAAACACTTAAGTATACCAATTAATTAATATACGAATTGGAATAGGTTCGCCAAATTTTGGAAGAAGTCTATAAAATAACCCCTTAAAAACTACCTAAACATTGTTGTAGTTCGATGCAATAAAAAAATCTCCAAAAAAGAAATGTACCTATTAATGTGAAACACAGCGAATAATACATACAATAAAGACCCATTTTTATCAGTCTCATGGCGTATTTTAGGCTGACAAAATGGGAACATTGACTAAATCGGGCAATTTTTTTTCTTTTTAATAAACTGAAGCTGTTAAAATATGCTTCCCGTTCCTTGATGTAGTCTGATAACTATTTCTGATTATGATGAGCTTTTTATTTTCGCATATCTTCATGATAAGGAAAACATGCTCAAGAAAGGATTTAATCGAATTCAGTCTTGTTCGTCTACTAGAGCCCATCAAACATATGTTCATATTTGCCTGATAAAATCCGGTTTTCAATGTGTTATATTAGATATTCAGCATTCGAAGAAGTTTCTTTTGAACGAGTGTAGAACGACTTTGTTTCTACTTACTTGAAATCAGCGGCGTAGCCAGAAATTCGGTTTGGTGAAAATCGATCATACTGTCCAAACGGCATAATTGCGAAACCGTAATTTTTGAAGTTTTAAAATTATGCAGAATTAATTTTTCAGAAAATAGTAACAGAGTTCGTGTCTTTAGTGAATTTGTTGAGACTTTATTGTAGTCATGAATATTAACCTGGGAAAATTCACCATAAATACTTCTTGGACGATATACCGTCAAAATTATTTTATCAAATGAATGTTTGTAAAACTCATCGAAGATACTAAACCTCCGAAATTGGCGGTTTCAAAATGATGCTATCTTGACCTTAAATTACTGTTTTTAAACATTTAACCTTTACATATAATTGGTCATACAACAAAAATCAAATGCTCATCAAAATCGATCAGGACCTGCTAGAGTCGAATGGAAATCGTAATTTTTATGAATTTCTCTCTACATTCGGAAAGTGTTATCCTCGTTATTAATCATATTACGTTTTCGTCTCAACTCGACGCATTCCCAAAATAAAAACCTGTTTTAATCCACCTAGTGGTGCAATTGTGCTTTTCTCATTTGTCCAGACTACGATTCCATGGCTGGTTATGTTCAATACAATGGTGGAAATGAATATTACATGTTCAGTACAATTTGCACATACATACAACGGATCGACAGCCACGATCTTGAGATACTATGTGATACTGAAACATCGCTTGAAACCAGCGGCGGATCATGGAGAATGAGGTCCAGGTCCTGCCGAAAATTTTCAACTTGTTAAGAAATTTTAAACTAGTTTTAATTTTAAAGTAGCGACCCCTCACTGCATACTCCCTCCGGGCCGGTATGATTGACGATTTTTAGAGTGATTGCATAACCTTTCTATATTAGAAAGGCAAAAATGTACCAAAGTCCAAAGAAGTCAATTTTTGTCAAACATCTCAATGTTTCATGCATTTTAAAGTCATTTGGCATCAAAAATACAAATTTGATTTTGAAAAATTTTCATTTCAGTTTATATGGGAATTTGCTGTGTGATTGCACTCTTCAACTCGTAACTCCGGAACCGGAAGTTCAATCAATAAAAAAATTCAATAGCAGCCGATGGGAAGGTTATACCTTTCATTTGAGACTAACTTTGTGCAAATCGGTCCAGCCATCTCTGAGAAACAGAGATCACATTTTTTCTACATACACACATACACACACATACATACACACACAGACATTTTTCGATCTCGACGAATTCAGTCGATTAGCATATGACACTCGGCCCTCCGGGTCCGGATTAGATTGACGAATTTTAGAGTGAATGAGAAAGGCAAAAACATTTTTAGCAAAAGTTGAAAGTTATGCATTTTTCTTGGTGAGCTGTTCTATGTTTCATAGACATTAAATCAATTTTAACTTCGCTTCCTATTAAATAAAGACCCTTATTACAGTACATCTCTACAAAGCGAGCTCAATTTGAAAAGAAATCTGAGAAATATTGAATTAAATCAGTCAGCATCCATAAATTTTCAACTTCAATCCAACATTTTTTTGTGTGGTGGAGGGGGTTGTATGGTGTTATACCCCAAAACCTTCTCTTGGCTACGCCGTTGCTTGGAGTTATTTATTTCGCTTTTCATTTTCCAATATGTTTCAGATCGAACCGATGGTTATAAGTTAACAAAATTGCAGTCAGAAGGTTCGCACAAATGAACATTTTTGTACTGATAAGTTATCAAGTTCCTTCCAGACAACTTGGAAGTGTTCGGTGATTATTTCTAGCGGTTGTAGATAGTAAAATGAAATACAAAATTCGTTTTATCGAAATAATGTTTAGCTTATTTCAATGGATTATTACTATATTGAACAATAAATAGGCGACAAAGAGTAATCAACAAACAACAAGCCATAACTTTTAAAGTATTCAAAATAGATATTTAAAGTCTTTAGTAAAGTTATTCGCAAAAGTAAGAGCTACAAATTTGCTGAAGACATCTTTTCGATATAATCACTTCCAAGAAAATTTGTGAAAATATCTCACTCATAGGGGGATTAATCAGCAAAACCACAATATCAAAAGAAAGGGCATATTACCTCCATTAAATTCTCCGAAGATACTATTGACCTAAAATAAGCCGTTTTGTCGTTAATAATAGATTACATGTTTTTGGTCATATTTCTGACAATGGGAAATGATAAAAATCTTTCGTCCGCATTTAATGTTAAATATCTCTTTTGATAATAGTCCGATTTCAACAATCTATAGCTTGTTCGAAAGGTATTCGTTAAAGCTGTCTAAAAACATATAAATTGTTCATCTATATTGCCAATTTCGGTAGATAATTCAAAAAAACTGCAAAAAACGCCATTTTTACACATTCAAACATTCATATCTTGGAAACTAAACATCAGAATCAAAAACAAATTAATAGCGTTCATACTGTTTTTGAGTTCTTTCATTTAAAATTTGTTTGGATAAGATCGGTTCAGCCATTGCTGAGAAACACGAATGAGAATTTGTCCGTTACATACACACACACAGACACACACACACACACGCACACACACACACACACACACACACACGCACACACACACACACACACAGACATTGTCCCAAATCGTCGAGTTGAGTCGATTGGTATATAAGACTCGGCCCTCCGGGACTCGGAAAAATTCTTGAAAGTTTGAGCGAATTCTATACATTTCTTTTATAAGAAATGTAAAAAGTTTCTACCCACAAACTACGAAAACTTCTCCAAAGACTTATTAAGGCTAAGTTGTTTAGATTTAGAAAAATCTCAAAATTCCTGCTAAATTTACCACTGTGGAATGGTATTTCTTATTTCTATGACCTCACATGGACTACAATTCCAAAGTATTGATTTGAATTGTTCAGTTTGGAAGTTTTGTGTGGTATCAGATACGACGAAAAATTGACCATTGGGTCTTCAAATGGGCGTAGTATCCTTTGCCCACTACCAAAATATCAGTCATGTTCTCGTATAACCAATATCATTTGAATTGGGTTCGCAGCACATGGCATGCCTTGAGGCGACCAACGAGCACCGACGACAACAACATACACTATATTCCTCCGGCGATAGCGAGCTACATGCGCAATGAACCGCATAAAATACCCAGCTGTCGAGACGATCCACCCATTCTAGAAGATCTGCAAAAGCAAAATTCAAATATCTGGTGATGTGGTGATCTGGTGGGCAGGTAGCACAATTGGCATGCACATTTTGCTTATTTGCAAAAAAGGAGGATGCTGAATATTATAGAAGCACAGCGCGGATTGGATTGTAGCCTACTTAGGTATTTATCCCAGGCTGGCAATATTCTAGCACAATATAGTACTTAAGCCCTGCAGTCCGCGTAAGAAAACAGAATATATTTCGAGCAGCCCATTTCTAAGTTATAAGTGAGGCCAGATTTGATGAAAAAGTCACTAATTGGCATTCGAATGACCCTAGTAGTTCTCACCTATCACCAAATTATCAGCTCTGTAATCTTGCAACCAATGCCAGTCTAACTGGATTCACAGCGCATTGTGTACGCTTCTTCTGCGAGAGGTAATAAACGAGCACTGACGCGCGGCACTATACACGACACCTCTTAGACAAGAGCACTCTTAAAGTTAGTCTACAGTTAGTTAAAAAAATTAAAAATGCTATATAAATGAATGCAACAGGAGAAATATAAATGGGGTTACGAAGAAATTTAAGAATATAGGTTTTATCATAGCATGATAGTCTTAAGAAAACTTTGTACCATGTTATGTATAATAAAAGAGTCTCTGCATAAGAAATAGGAGTAAATATTCGAAAAAATTAGAAAACATTCAAAAGGTGTATTAAAATATATTCATACTCTATGCTGTTTGCACCACTAAGCGGCCTAAATTCTATTTATACAACGAGACACGAAAGCCTTTGAAATACTATATAGCTTCGCATAACATTAGATTGCACTATCTCTTGCCATTGTATGGATAGGAGTATTACCTTGAGTTAATTTTGATCACTGGCGCCACCATGTGATAGAATTCTGCATTATTCAAATGAGAAAAGAAAATATTTTTTTGCTACTCTACAACTTTGTACAACATTCAAATGCTCCATCTCTTACCGTTATACAGATAGGAGTATTCCCTTTAAATTACTTGGCTCACTACCGCCACCTTGCGGAGAAATCCTGAAACTTTCTAGTGAAACCAAAAAGTGCTTTTATTCCTCTACAACTTTGTGGAACATCATAGCTTTCTATCTCTTATCGTTTCAGAGATATATGAGTTTTTTCCTAACTTTGTCCCACCTTCACTCGTGGTTCACATACATGAGATAAGCGGAGTACGCCCTTTGCGAATGTTAAGCAGCAGTATCCAACTTTAAACGTTAATAACTCTTCAACGGTTGGTTGGATTGTCTTGCAGTCTTCGAAAAACTTGTTCAGCATTCTTTCAAAAGCTTAACTCCTTCCTAGGTCAGTGATCGGAAGTTTACAGCGACCTCTAGCGTCCCACCTTCACTCGTGGTTCACATACATGAGATAAGCGGAGTACGCCCTTTGCGAATGTTAAGCAGCAGTATCCAACTTTAAACGTTAATAACTCTTTAACGGTTGGTTGGATTGTCTTGCAGTCTTCGAAAAACTTGTTCAGCATACCTTCAAAAGCTTAACTCCTTTCTAAGTCAGTGATCGGAAGTTTACAGCGACCTCTAGCGGCGATTTTGTGAACTGCGAGTGCTTTCCCATACATTTTGGCCAAAAATGTCATACAAACTTTAAGGTCTTTGGGGGAGAGGTTAGAGTTAACCGATTTCGCTCAAGTTTGGACAGTGTCATTTTTTCATGATTTTGAACGACGCTAAGCGGTGTAGATTAGTGATTTCAAAAATGGTCGTTTTATTGTCACCCTACTGTTGAGTTACTTAGTACTTTGAAATGGACAGGGCTTCAGAATGTAAAAAGAATGTTAAAAGTTGTAGAACAACACATTTTAGCCAAATTTGCTGAAAACACGCAAGATTTAGCTTTTATACACTCCATTGCCCGACAAATCCAAATGTAAGCTATAAGGTATTCCTTAAAAACGGTTTTATTTCTATAAAAAGTTTTCATTTTACACTAAAGTACCCTATGGACAGGGGTACAAGATTATTTTTAGGTGCATAATTTTCTTTAAAACTCCAACTACCAAAAATTTGTCGTTTGAAAGGTATGAGAACTTTTTTATAAAAAAAATATAACTTTTTCATATAGCATTATCTTCGATTAGGACCCTTAACATTAAATACCGTTGTTGTCATATGATATAGCATGCTTTGTAGTATGGATCGCAAAAAATGGCAAATACAATATTTTTACGTCTTGCAATATTTACTCATAAAAGAGTTTGTTTTTAGTAAAAAGTATATATAACTTTCTAACGAGAGATGGTAGAGGTTCGGTACATTGAGACAAAATGCTTTCCTTCAAAATATCTGAAAGTTTTTCTTACGTGATCCTTATGAAAAATTAAAACTGCAAATGTTATGCAAAGAAAACCATTTGTTAAGAAACATCCTATTTTTTTGGTAAATTTCTTGTAAAATGGAAAATACACGACATAGAGTTCCAGTGTCTTCGACCAAGTTTTTTAAAATTTTATTTTCTACGAAGCTCTATCTCGAACCATTTAAAAGTTAATTTTAAGATTTTAAAAAATTAGAACCACCCACATTAAAACGCTAGGTTCTATTATTCCAAAGATATAAGAACTTATAATATCAAAAATAGAATTTTTGTAATCAACTTTATGAACTTTTAGAAAATAACGTATTCGTTATTTTTTGCTCCATTACAACTCTACTAATGACCTTTGTTATACTTGAAAAAGAATTATTATTTGTTTGCCCCAATGAGTGATATTGTTATTGTTGGCGAAAAAGTGCTCATAACTCATCAGCAAAAATAGTTAGATATAATAGTTGCCATGAAACAGATATAAATAGTTGCCATGAAACAAGTTATTTTCCTTAAAACAATCTTAAAGTTGTCTGTAGACTACTTCACTTTTAAATCAAAACCGCAAAAGTTATTTGACTAAAACAGTTTTTCTGATAAACACTAAGAAACACCCTAACCTTCAATTTTAAAATAAAAGTATAAGTTGTAAAATGAAAAGTATGATAGGTAGAGCTCACATGTCTTCAGCAAACTTTTCCAAGATTTGTCGTTCTACAACTTCGTTATAGGTTATTTGGCTCTAGCTGGAGTAATTAAAAAGTTATTTTTTTGATCTTGGTACAATTACCCTATCTGTTTTTTTAACAAAAAAGTGTCTACCCACAAACTACGAAAACTTCTCCAAAGACTTATTAAGGCTAAGTTGTTTAGATTTAGAAAAATCTCAAAATTCCTGCTAAATTTACCACTGTGGAATGGTATTTCTTATTTCTATGACCTCACATGGACTACAATTCCAAAGTATTGATTTGAATTGTTCAGTTTGGAAGTTTTGTGTGGTATCAGATACGACGAAAAATTGACCATTGGGTCTTCAAATGGGCGTAGTATCCTTTGCCTACTACCAAAATATCAGTCATGTTCTCGTATAACCAATATCATTTGAATTGGGTTCGCAGCACATGGCATGCCTTGAGGCGACCAACGAGCACCGACGACAACAACATACACTATATTCCTCCGGCGATAGCGAGCAACATGCGCGATGAACCGCATAAAATACCCAGCTGTCGAGACGATCCACCCATTCTAGAAGATCTGCAAAAGCAAAATTCAAATATCTGGTGATGTGGTGATCTGGTGGGCAGGTAGCACAATTGGCATGCACATTTTGCTTATTTGCAAAAAAAGGAGGATGCTGAATATTATAGAAGCACAGCGCGGATTGGATTGTAGCCTACTTAGGTATTTATCCCAGGCTGGCAATATTCTAGCACAATATAGTACTTAAGCCCTGCAGTCCGCGTAAGAAAACAGAATATATTTCGAGCAGCCCATTTCTAAGTTATAAGTGAGGCCAGATTTGATGAAAAAGTCACTAATTGGCATTCGAATGACCCTAGTAGTTCTCACCTATCACCAAATTATCAGCTCTGTAATCGTGCAATCAATGCCAGTCTAACTGGATTCACAGCGCATTGTGTACGCTTCTTCTGCGAGAGGTAATAAACGAGCACTGACGCGCGGCACTATACACGACACCTCTTAGACAAGAGCACTCTTAAAGTTAGTCTACAGTTAGTTAAAAAAATTAAAAATGCTATATAAATGAATGCAACAGTAGAAATATAAATGGGGTTACGAAGAAATTTAAGAATATAGGTTTTATCATAGCATGATAGTCTTAAGAAAACTTTGTAACATGTTATGTATAATAAAAGAGTCTCTGCATAAGAAATAGGAGCAAAAATTCGAAAAAATTAGAAAACATTCAAAAGGTGTATTAAAATATATTCATACTCTATGCTGTTTGCACCACTAAGCGGCCTAAATTCTAGTTTTACAACGAGACACGAAAGCCTTTGAAATACTATATAGCTTCGCATAACATCAGATTGCACTATCTCTTGCCATTGTATGGATAGGAGTATTACCTTGAATTAATTTTTATCACTGGCGCCACCATGTGATAGAATTCTGCATTATTCAAATGAGAAAAGAAAATATTTTTTTGCTACTCTACAACTTTGTTGAAAATTTTAAATGCTCCATCTCTTACCGTTATACAGATAGGAGTATTCCCTTTAAATTACTTGGCTCACTACCGCCACTTTGCGGAGAAATCCTGAAACTTTCTAGTGAAACCAAAAAGTGCTTTTATTCCTCTACAACTTTGTGGAACATCATAGCTTTCTATCTCTTATCGTTTCAGAGATATATGAGTTTTTCCTAACTTTGTCCCACCTTCACTCGTGGTTCACATACATGAGATAAGCGGAGTACGCCCTTTGCGAATGTTAAGCAGCAGTATCCAACTTTAAACGTTAATAACTCTTTAACGGTTGGTTGGATTGTCTTGCAGTCTTCGAAAAACTTGTTCAGCATACTTCCAAAAGCTTAACTCCTTCCTAGGTCAGTGATCGGAAGTTTACAGCGACCTCTAGCGGCGATTTTGTGAACTGCGAGTGTTTCCCCATACATTTTGGCCAAAAATCCCATACAAACTTTAAGCTCTTTGGGGGAGGGGTTAAAGTTAACCGATTTCGCTCAAATTTGGACAGTGTCATTTTTTCATGAATTGGAACGACGCTAAGGGGTGCAGGTTGCGAAATATTTTTTTCATATAAACCATAGTCACCCTAATGGACATATTGGTAGCATGAAAATAGATGTAAAACCAAATCATTCCGCAATTACAGATGTTTTATTCAACGGATTTTACATTAATTTTTCACGTCAATTGAAAACTAATGCATTTCTGCTTTTATATTCGGATGCGGTTGAAAAATACATTGCGTGTAAAAGCATATGAATAAAGAGGTAAAACTATATCAACGCCTTTTTGTGAAAAGGGCGATACTCACAAATGTAAACATAAGGATTTTCCATACATGCGAATGAGGGCCTTGAAACGCAACAAATTAACCTAAAAATTTGGTTTCTACGATATTGCTTTCTTAAACTACAGCAAAAAATACAACGGGCGAAACTGTATTTTTGTTTGTTTATTTAAAGTTTCACCCTCCACGCTCCATGCAAACAAACAGGGCGATACTTTTTTTGCTAGTGGTTTAGAGGCGAAACTGTTTTTTCGTATTTTTTAGGATTATAAAGCTGATACCAGCTGTAAATAGTAACAATGATCGCTATTGAAAAAACCCGGACGAAATCGGTGGTGTAAAACGGCAGTTATTGTAATAAAACGTAAGGGCGATACTTCAATGCTGATAGGTGGGACCGAAAAACTAAACAATCGCCAAAGGGGCGATACTATCATTTTGTCAATTTCAATAGCAAAAACAAATTTTAATTTCATAATTTCAAATACTTTATGAGGTTTTGGGTATCGATCACTGAATAATGCAATCTAGGACAGTTCTTAAATAGGAAATAAAACCAAGTCTGGAAATATTCACTGTTGATTTTCTTTGAATGGTGTCACTGCTAGTATCGCCCTTTTCAAGAAAAAGCGTTGATATGCCTTTTGTTGCTCTAAATGTGTGCGTTCAATTTTCGATTCAAACTATGCATGTTTACATTCAAACTATGCATGTTGTTTCATCATATTTTAATATGTTGATTTGTACTTGTAATTCAACGCTTTTTTGTGAAAAGGGCGATACTTACAAATGTAAACATAAGGCTTTTTTCATACATGCGAATGAGGGCTTTGAAACGCAACAAATTAACCTAAAAATTTGGATTCTACGATATTGATTTCTTAAACTACAGCAAAAAATACAACGGGCGAAACTGTATTTTTGTTTGTTTATTTAAAGTTTCGCCCTCCACGCTCCATGCAAACAAACAGGGCGATACTTTTTTTGCTAGCAGAGGCGAAACTGTTATTTTCGTTTTTTTAGGATTATCAAGCTGATACCAGCTGTAAATAGTAACAATGATCTCTATTAAGAAACACGGACGAAATCGGTGTTGTAGAACGGTAGTTATTGTAAAAAACGTAAGGGCGATACTTCAATGCTGATAGGTGGGACCGAAAAAGTAAACAATCGCCAAAGGAGCGATACTACCATTTTGTCAATTTCAATAGCAAAAACAAATTTTAATTTAATAATTTCAAATACTTTATGAAGTTTTGGGTTTCGATCACTGAATCATGCAATCTAGGATGTAAAAAAACACAATAGTTCTTAAATAGGAAATAAAACCAAGTCTGGAAATATTCACTGTTGATTTTCTTTGAATGGTATCACTGCTAGTATCGCCCTTTTCAAGAAAAAGCGTTGAATTGTATTTGAATTTCATCATACTTGCAGAGTAAGGGATCGCCCTTATAAAATTTCTACAATCGGATTCCTCGTTGCTCACACCACAATCTTTTTCATAAAAAAATAATTGTAAACTACAGTGACACAATCTCATATTCTTACACCTCTAGTGTATATGTTTAATACTGTTTCATAAATATTTGTGCTATATAATATAGGTATTGTTTTGTAAAGGTGGTAGTAAAATCATCATCTGTCCTTTTCTTATCATTTGTAATCTAAAGTGTGCAAGTTTCCGTACACTACACATAAAAAATCATTACTTGGTGTGAAAATGGCACAATTTCATACTCGTACGCTTTTGAAAAGTCAACTAATTTGTCAATTTTAAGACCTGTTAATTCTTTATTTTTTGTTTTGCTTAGAAAAATAGATTTTATGACTATTGCTTAAAAAAAGTAAACTAGCTGCCATTATGGGACGAAAACTAATTACTACTCACAAAAATGAAGGTAAATCATTTCATGAAATCTTTGAAATTGTTCAAAGGTTGCGTCCAACTATTTAAAATGTCGTTAAATGCTTTGATGTGGCGAAACGTAGAGCATATATTGCAAAAACTTGAACTGTAAACAATTTATGATGAGGGATAAACGATTTTTAATTAGAAAAATTCGGTAAAATCGAGTAATTAATGTTATATACATGGTAAATAAAATGAATCATAGCATTTAAGTATAAGTCTGCTCTGGTACGGCTCGTAATGTATGGAGAACAAACAATTACAATGCCTGTGTTCAGAGCAAGAAGCTGTTCATCAATGAGAAGAACAAAGAATTGATTTTTTAGTTACTAAACAACATTACGTTACATTTTATCGGAAAATTGGAAAGATTGTAAACTTTGTCTGCGAGTCCAAATTCAACATCTTTGACTCAAATGGCTGCTGTTTCGAGTGGAGAAAATCGAAATCAGACCTGGACGTAAAAGCCTTATAACAGCAGCCAAGTGCAGAGACAGTGGACTTTTTGTATGGGGTATTATATGTCCACTAGAAGTGCTAGAAATATGGTCTTCATTGATGGATCAGAATGTGTATTTTAATATGAATATTAAATGGTACTTTTACTAAGAAATGGTGGATATTGGAAATTCGATCAGGAGAAGAACCTAAGGCATAAGGCGTGCAAAAAACGTTTAGAGCAAATTTATAATTTTTTGAATGTTATGGATTCTCCACTGCGGACCCCGTTTATTAACTGACTAGAAAAATAAATGGGAGTATTTGGATAAAAAGTACGAAACTATCCGGATTATAATGAGAATGATCTTAGAAACTACTATCTAGAAGAATGGGATAAAATTTAAGCTGAATACACACAAAAACTAGTGGAATGCTTCCAATGCGATTGAAAACTGTAATTGCAAACAAAAGCTATCACATTGAATATTTATTATAGAAATTTCAATTGATTTTTGAAAAAATATGTGTACTGTACGAATATGAGATTGCGTGTATATTTGACTATCTTTAGAATTATGATTATTTTTGAAAAAATGACCATTTGTAGTACAAAGATAATTATCGTATCTTCCCTATGCTGTCTAGTAAACTATTTCTACATATATAAAATGCCTCGTAAACTTAATTTTTACTTGTAAAATGCATATAAGCATTCCGCATAGCGGTGTACGAAAATGAGATAGTGTCACTGTATAAACTAAAAAAGACATGTGAAACCTATTCTAATATTTGTAGCTCATCTAACTCGAGTTAGTTCCCTTCATTTAGCCAGGCCATACATTCACGACGGAATCTTGCCGTTAAATTAAGAGATTTTATTCGGATTGGAAGCAGATTCCAATGGATAATTGCACGAACTAAAAAAAAGTGCCGTTATAATGAGAAGCGTTATGAGGTACAAGAGCAAAGTGGCGGACTCTAGTAATTCTGAAATGCTGCAACTTGTCAAGCAGATAGTTTGGACCATGGTGTATAATATTATATATAGTGACATAGCATCGATATTGGAAAAATCTGCAAAAAGAACATCCCAACAGTTGCCGCTGTAAGTGAGTTACGCTACAAATCTAGATAGATTGTAAATCCATCGAATACAATGGTTCAATGATACTCTTAATCTATTATAAGAAGCAGCTGAAGTATTCATGACGGCGCCGGTGGTTGAGTGGTAAGCGTGACCGCCACTCATTCCAGTTGGCTTGGGTTCAATTCCAGCCGAGGTCGTTGAGATTTTTCTGAGGTGAAAAAATCTGTGGTCACGTCTTCCTTCGGAAGGGAAGTAAAGCCGTTGGTTCCCGGTCCATGAAATTGGTGGATCGATATCTAGTACAGGTAGTGGAATCACCTCTCTGGCGTCGGTAAAGAAGAAGTATTTCCAACTTCTATACTCTACTAACAAAAATATCCTCCTCCCGTGATACTTGTGGAGTGCGCAGTAGTATATACGGCTTCTAGCAAAAGTAAGTATCGGACTAACAATTCCTTCCCTTTCCTTCCGCGATCTACGTTCGGGCCTGGCCGGCGCCGGTATTAATCAGAAACACTTTAGGATTACCAGGAAGTTGCACATTGAAAGATGTTTCGCTAATCCCAAGCATAATTATCTACTGATTCCCTGTGCAACTTCAGCTAGTCCCGATCGATAACGGAGTAGCAGCCAGGGGTGGTCGCACAAGCTCAAGCTCAAGCTCAAAGCTCAAGCTATAAGAAGCAGCTGAAGTATTCAAAATCAATTAATAAGAAAAATAGAGTAACAGAATTTATTTAAACAGTTTAAGTTTGGTAGAAACCTGAAGCATTCCCGTAGTAAGTCTCAAGTGTCGCAATCCTGCATAGATGCGCCCACATTGAACATTTATTTTAGAGTCCCATTCAAGGTTCGATTGGAATATCACACCTAGATTGCGAACTTTGGCAGCATACTCTATTTTTTAATTGTGGATAATTATATCTGGTAACACGGTACGAACTTGCCTTCTGGAAATAAACATGACTTTTGACGAATTGATGGGAAGCAGATTACTGGAGGATCAATCCAAATTGTTTTTTAAATTCGATTTGATAAGTGTAGCTAAGTCCTCTAAGTTGGAATCAGTTGAGCAGATGTACAGTTGTACGTCATCTGCGAACATATGAATGAAGCAGTATTTTAGAACAGTGAAGACAAATCGTTTATAAACAACGAGAATAACAGAGGTCCTAGAACGGATCCCTGGGGTACGCCTGATAAAATGTTGATTGGATTTGATAGACTTCCATCTATTTCTACTGCTTGTGTACGTGAATTCAAATAAGATTTTATGAGAGAAACAGCATCACGACTGAAACCAAACTGATCTGATAGTTTTCGAAGTAATTTGACATGAGATACTCTATCAAAAGCTTTAGAGAAATCTATCAGAAGCAAAAAGGCAACACCTATTTACATTTCTTATAAAAGAAATGTATAGAATTCGCTCAAACTTTCAAGATTTTTTCCGAGGCCCGGAGGGCCGAGTCTTATATACCAATCGACTCAGCTCGACGATTTGGGACAATGTCTGCGCGTGTGTGTCTGTGTGTGTATGTAACGGACAAATTCTCATTCGTGTTTCTCAGCAATGGCTGAACCGATCTTATCTAAACTAATTTTAAATGAAAGAACTAAAAATCAGTAAGAACGCTATTACTTTGTTTTTGATTCTGATGTTTAGTTTCCAAGATATGAATGTTTGAATGCGTAAAAATGGCGTTTTTTTGCAGTTTCTTTAACTATCTGCCGAAATTGACAATATAGATTAACATTTTATATGCTTTGGACAGCATTAACGAAAACCTTTAGAACAAGCTATAGATTGTTGAAATCGGACTATTATCAAAAGAGATATTTAACATTAAATGCGGACGAAAGATTTTTATCATTTCCCATTGCCAGAAATATGACCAAAAACATGTAATCTTTTACTAACGCCAAAAAGGCTTATTTTAGGTCAATAGTATCTTCGGAGAATTTAATGAAGGCAATATGCTCTTTCTTTTGGAATTGTGCTTTTGCTGATTAATCCCCCTATGAGTGAGATATTTTCACAAATTTTCTTGGAAGTGATTATATCGAAATGATACCTTCAGCAAATTTGTAGCTCTTACTTTTGCGAATAACTTTACTGAAGACTTCAAATATATATGTTGAATACTTTAAAAGTTATGGCTTGTTGTTTGTGGATTACTGTTTGTCGCCTATTTATTGTTCAATATAGTAATAATCCATTGAAATAAGCCAAACATTATAACGATAAATCGAATTTTGTATTTCATTTTTCTATTTACAACCGCTAAAAATAATCACCGAACACTTCCAAGTTGTCTGGAAGGAACTTGATAACTTATCAGTGCAAAAATGTCCATTTGTGCGAACCTTCTGACTGCAATTTTTCTAACTTATGGCCATCGGATCGATCTGAAACATATCGGAAAATGAAAAGCGAAATAAATAACTCCAAGCAACGGCGTAGCCAAGAGAAGGTTTTGAGGTTTAACATATAACCCCCCCCCCCCCCCCCAAAAAAAATTGGATTGAAGTTGAAAATTTATTGACTGACTGATTTAATTCAATATTACAATAACAATTATCTGATCCGTAGATTGATAACCTGTTGTTGTAAACATCATGGGGACTTTTGATAAATTGTCGGAATGGGGTCCTGATATGTAACTGATCTCTTGGTCTTGATTTCACAGTTGTCTAATTGCATCAATATCAAATTCCTGCATGAAAACATTCCAATAGAAAATTCCAGAGTTCTGTAATCAATCATAATCCTTAGATTTCTTTTCAAATTGAGCTCGTTTTTGTAGAGAAGTACTGTAATAAGGGTCTTTATTTAATAGGAAGCAAAGATAAAATTGATTTAATGCATATGAAACATAAAGCTCACCAAAAAAAATGCATAACTTTCAACATTTGCTAAAAATGTTTTTGCCTTTCTCATTCACTCTAAAATTCGTCAATCTAATCCCGACCCGGAGAACCGAGTGTCATATGCCAATCGACTGAGGTCGTCGAGATCGGAAAATGTCTGTGTGTGTATGTGTGTACGTGGAAAAAAATGTGACCTCTGTTTCTCAGTGGTGGCTGGACCGATTCGCACAAAGTTAGTCTCAAATGAAAGGTACAATCTTCCCATCGGCTGCTATTGATTTTTTTATTGATTGGACTTCCGGTTCCGGAGTTACGAGTTGAAGAGTGCAATCGCACAGCAAATTCCCATATAAACTGAAATGAAAAAATTTTAAAATCAAATTTGTATATTTGATGCCAAATGACTTTAAAAAGCATGAAACATTGAGATGTTTGGCAAAAATTGACTTCTTTGGACTTTGGTACATTTTTGCCTTTCTCATATAGAAAGGTTATGCAATCACTCTACAATTCGTCAATCATACCGGCCCGGAGAGAGTTTGCAGTGAGGGGTTGCTACTTTAAAATTAAAACTAGTTTAAAATTTCTTAACAAGTTGAAAATTTTCGGCAGGACCTGGACCTCCCGGATCTTTGTCCATGATCCGCCGCTGGTTTCAAGCGATGTTTCAGTATCACATAGTATCTCAAGATCTCAAGAGCGTGGCTATCGATCCATCCATGTATGTGCAAATCGTACTGAACATGTAATATTCATTTCCACCATTGCTTTGAACATAACCAGCCTTGGAATCGTAGTCTGGACAAATGAGACAAGCACAATTGCACCACTAGGTGGATTAAAACAGGTTTTTATTTTGGGAATGCGTCGAGTTGAGACGAAAACGTAATATGATAACGAGGATAACACTTTCCGAATGTAGAGAGAAATTTATGAAAAATGACGATTTCCATTCGACTCTAGCAGGTTCTGATCGATTTTGATGAGCATTTGATTTTTGTTGTATGACCAATTATATGTATAGGTCAAATGTTCAGTAATTTAAGATCAAGATAGCATCATTTTGAAACCGCCAATTTCGGAGGTTTAGTATCTTCGATGAGTTTTACAAACGTTAAACAGCGCTTCATTTGATAAAATAATTTTGACGGTACATCGTCCAAGAAGTATTTATGGTGAATTTTCTCAGGTTAATATTCATGACTACAATAAAGTCGTAACAAATTCGCTAAAGACACGAACTCTGTTACTATTTTCTGAAAAATTAATTCTGCATAATTTTAAAACTTCAAAAATTACGGTTTCGGAATTATGCCGTTTGGACAGTAAGATCGATTTTCACCAAACCCCCACCAAACCGAATTTCTGGCCACTCCGCTGACTTCAAGTAAGTAAAAACAAAGTCGTTCTACTCTCGTTCACACGAAACTTCTTCGAATGCTGAATATCTATTATAATACATTGAAACCCCGATTTTATCAGCCAAATATGAACATATGTTTGATGGGTTCTAGCAGACGAACAAGACAAAATTCGAGTAAATTCTTTCTTGAGCATGTTTTCCTTATCATGAAGATGGAAATATACCAAAATAAAAAGTTCATCATAATCAGGAATAGTTAATAGACTACATCAAGGGACGGGAAGAATATTTTAACAGCTTCAGTTTATTATAAAGGAAAAAAATGCCCGATTTAGTCAATATCCCCATTTCGTCAGCCTAAAATACACCATGAGATTGATAAAAATGGGTCTTTATTGTATGTATTATTCATTGTGATTCACATTAATAGGTACATTTCATTTTTGGGGATTTTTTATTGCATCGAACTACAACAATTTTTAGGTAGCTTTCAAGGGGTTATTTTATAGACTTCTTCCAAAATTTGGCGAACCTATTCCAATTCGTATACCAATTAATTGGTATACTTAAGGGTTTATATGTTGCAGATAGAGAAAATACTGAAATTTTCAGCATTTTCCTACACAATATTACGAAAGCTTATTAAACAATTTTTCCTAATAAGTTTGTGAAAATTATAAACTATTTGAATTTTTTTTAATAGTTTTATTTTTTATTTAACCGTGATTGTTTAATAAATAGTCACCATCGCTTTACAACGTAGTCTATTTTTCATGGCTTGCGGTGAGCACGATCTCTCGAATTGCTGAACTGAAAATTATGGAGTAGAAATTAGTTTTTAGTATTCTTTACAGATTTAACTCGCCGCGCAGATAGCTCTGGATTAGACTCGCTGATGCCCTAAGACGATTTTGCTAGATTTTCAGAGCACTGTGCATCCAGTGCATTAACGCAAGTGACGGAAGGTTATCGAAAAGTTTCGTGAAAATGAAAATTCCAGTAATGATGATGATTTTCCCAAACGGTTCGTTTTCGAGAGGTTTTCATTTGTTCTTTGACATTAGGATTAGCGATAATAATTCAAATCAAGGATACTACTGGGAAGTCACCTTTAGAAAAAGTCGATGTCGAAGTAAAATTTGGAACTATGCACGCATGCACTTCAGAGATAGCGTGATATCAGGAGCTGCGATTTCATTTCAACGCTTTTTTGTGAAAAGGGCGATACTCACAAATGTAAACATAAGGCTTTTTTCATACATGCGAATGAGGGCTTTGAAACGAAACAAATTTGCCTAAAAATTTGGATTCTACTATATTTGCTACAGCAAAAAATACAACGGGCGAAACTGTATTTTAACAAAGAGGGCGATACTTTTTTTGCTAGCAGTTTAGATGCGAAACTGTTTTCTCGTATTTTTTAGGATTATAAAGCTGATACCAGCTGTAAATAGTAACAATGATCGCTATTGAAAAAACACGTAGGAAATCGGTGGTGTAGAACGGTAGTTATTGTAAAAAAAACTTAAGGGCGATACTTCAATGATGATAGGTGGGACCGAAAAAGTAAACAATCGCCAAAGGGGCGATACTATCATTTTGTCAATTTCAATAGCAAAAACAAATTTTAATTTAATAATTTCCTTTCCTTTCTTAGTTCTCAGTCGCGTTGGAAATTTGAGTAAAGTATAAATTTCAAATCGATTCAAAAAAAATTCGATTTTTTTTTTGGCTCAGTACAATATTAATAACAATAATTCGTTGGTATGTCTATTTTATGGGCCATTTTTTCGCTTTCCCATTGATTTGGTTTAGGATTTCTAGCACTGATGTTGTCCTATGCTGATTTGATTCTCTGAGTCCTGCCACTATCCCATGTAGTATGTGTAATCAAAAACATCACGAAGCATCAAGTTCTAAATGTTCTCAAACGATATAATATCCGAAGAGAGTGATAAGAGTTATAAGAAATGTCTCATCACACTGTTAGGTGGATTAAAAGCGTTTTTGTCGATGCACTGGTGTATATCATCATGTACTTTAAGAAGCGCCGAGGTAGTACTGTGTCCAGATCTGAAGCCAGACTGGTACGAACTGAGGAGGTTAAACCGTTGAATATAGGCTTGCACTTGAGTTTTCAAAATAATCTCAAATGCCTTGGACAGTGAGCATAAAATACTGATTGGACGGAGATTATTCAAACTTGATCCTGCAGGTTTTTTTCGTATCGGAATTATTTTAGCGGTCTTCCATGCCCGAGGAAATTTAGCAGTTGAAATGAATAAATTGAAAAGGTATGTTATTGGGGTGAGGATGAACGGTAAAATATCCTTTATAAACCTTATAGGGATACCATCCATACCGATGGCATTTGAAGTTATAGAAAAAATACCATTAGAGACTTCCAGCTCATTGCACGAAGTGAATAGAATACCGTCAGAATTTGATGGTGGTATAGATTGATTTTCAGGATCTTGTGTAAAGTTGTTCTTCGAGCCACCAGTAACGTTTAGCTTTTTAAGTTTCATCCAGAGATCTTTACTTGAATACGATGATTCTAATTTAGAGGTCATATAGTACGATTTCGCTTGATTAATGAGTCGAGTTACTTTATTACGAAGTCTTTTGAACTGGACATGCATTCAAGATTTCGTTATTGAACCATGGAGCATTGGATTTAGGTCGAGAAGCTCGCAATGGTCTAAAGTGTGGAGTACTGGTTACCCTACACGTGAGATGCTAGCCGACATTAGATCAAATGCACTTCGGCACAAGAAGTACCACAGTAGATGGACACGACAGCGTGATCGCATCGGGCTCTTCCTCTTTCGGTCGCAGACTATCACCGAGGCTAGACGCATAGGTAAGTTGCTCCGTACAGGCCAAGTGCCTTTCCGGCTAGCGAGCGGTTGGTTAAGCCGAAGCATTTGGCAGAACCCCACAATGGCGATCCTGCCAGGTTTTCCATTAGCACAATGGCAAATAAAATGTAGAACTGAAAAAACAGAAGCTTATTAAAGTTTGAAAATCTTGCGGATCGTGACGACCGCCATTTTGAGAATCATTTTCAGCGTCACTTCTGCCAAAAACGAAGTGACTGGAGTGGAAAGTGACATCCACTACAAACTAAATCTGGTTACTTCCGGGAACGAGTTGGGACAACCGTTCACACGAAAAGCTTTCTCAGGAAAGTTGTTTTTACGAGTTGGGAAAGCGCCCAACATTGAAACAAATCGTAAAGTAAAAACAACTTTACCTGCGTGCTGAGACTGGCGTTGAAAAATTTGCCTGCAATTGACGAGTTGGGATAACCGTCCAGAATTGAAAAAGAGTAAAGTAGACGCGACTATAAAATTACCAAACGATGAACAGTATGCGTGACAGAAAAGTGAAATGGGACATTCACTAGTTTAAAAGCGACAAGTGTCGAGATGCGATGCCTAACACACATATGTTAAACATTTGCATAAAACGTAGACTCCGTTGCAAACCTATATTGTTACCATCATTTGTTACGAACAATATGATGGGACGTCTGCTGATAATTCGTTTTTATGGTAGACTAATCGTAGTTGTTTTTATTGCATTCGTAGATTTCTCTAACCGAAATGTCCGTACACGGAAAATACGTGCGAGCACCGGCTAACGACATGCAAACGGGAGTGAATCTCGATGATTCGATTTATTCCGACGAACTGCTTTCTTCTGAGCTCGGAGCTGTCGAGGAAACTGAGTCGGATGGGTTAGAACACATCAAAACATTGCAAGTCGTCACAGCAGTCGACGAAGTAACTCCGACAGAAAGTGAAGTTGAAGCACAACCACCTCCACTTTCGACTAATACCAGTTTGTACGAAAGGATCGCTCACCTTGAAAAAGTAATCGTCTAGCTTACCAAGTCGCTGGAACCTTCTCAAAGAGACAGGCAGACTATCAACGAACACGGCAATGTTTCTGAGCGTGCCCCGTTGGGCGAAAAGGGCTGGGCGAATCCTGACGAAAACTGCTCATCGAATCGAACTAGCACTATTATCCAGTGGGAACACATTCCCCCATTCCCAAAAGATGTACCTGCCAACAAGCTGTGGGAAGCATGGCAGCGCTTCCTTGAAAACTTCGAGATAGCAGTGTCACTATCCAATGTATACGATCCTGTTTGCCGTGCCAAGTTACTTTTCTTATCAATGGGTACAGAGTTACAAGGAATCGTCCGGGCTGCTAAACTGCGGCCGAATCTTGACGACTTAAGTTGCTACTCTACGTTTGTGAGTAATGTGGATGCACACTTGACGTCTATGACAGACATATCATCGGAACACGAAACATTCACTGGAATGCAACAAGGAAGAAGCGAATCGGTTGTTGCATTTCACTCTAGGCTCACGGAGAAGGTGAGGTTATGTGGATATAGCCCGGATGGCCAGGAGCGATTCGTCCGCACGCAACTACTTAAGGGCATGCTGAACAAAGAGTTAGCAAAAACCGCTCGTACATTCGGCTATGAAACGAATTACATCGTACAATCAGCCACCAGAGACGAAGCTTATGAAGCAGAAAACAAGCAGAACGATAACCATACTCAGGTAGCAAACGCAGTCAGCCAGCGGAGCAACAGAGAAAGGTTTAAGAACCTTACTAAACCAACGGAACCGCATTATGGGTCAGGCAGACACGGCCTGGGTAGGCGTTCAAAATGTTCCAAGTGCAATCGTTTGTCCCACACGGGAAAACCATGCCCTGCCGCCAACAAAAAATGTAACATCTGCGGTAAAATTGGCCATTTTGCAGCCGCTTGCCGTGAAAGGCGTGTCAATCTCGTTCAGGAGAACCTGAAAGAAAAACGAAAGCGAAAAGATTTGTCGGACTGGACGGAGGACGAGAATCCTCAACAGGTACGATGAATTGTTGAAAATGCTAGATAAATAAAACGAAATCATAATATGCAACAGATAGAAAACAAATCAACTTATCCGAAATTGTCATACATTCATTGCAGGGTATAAACGCAATTTCAATCGAGGATGTCTTAGTAGACTGCCGTCTAGGATCATCAAACCCCATATCCTTCATGATTGACTCTGGATCCGATGCGAATATCATCGGTGGTTCTGATTGGGTGAATCTAAAGGAACAGCTACGGAAGAAATTGGTCGACCTGAGGCCAATAAGTCTTCCACAGAACCAAGAGCTTCGCGCATACGGGGTCAAGAAACCTATGCCTATCTGCCACGCGTTCAGAGCTCAAGTGGAAGTAATGGGGATAACGAAACCAACGACATTGGCTGAATTCCTGGTAGTCGATGAAGGTCGCCGATCCTTGCTCGGTAGGTCAACAGCGAGTGAGTTGAGGCTATTGGAAGTGGGTATAGCAGTAAATAGTTGCGAAAATTCCACCACAATGGAGGTATTCCCAAAAATGCCGCGAGTTAGAATTAAATTTAGCGTGGACAAGACAGTCGTTCCCGAAAAGAACGCTTACTTTAATGTTCCGGTCGCTTACCGCGAGGGAGCAAGGCAACGCTTAGAAGAAATGGAGGCTCGTGGCATTATAGAGCGAGTCCATGGAGCACCAGAGTGAGTAAGCGGAATGTCGGCTGTGTCGAAAGGCAAGAATGATTTCCGTCTGGTGGTGAACATGTGCTCACCTAATAAAGCGATAAAACGAGAATATTTTCGCCTTCCCCTATTGGACGAGATGAAGATTAAGTTGCACGGATCTCGATTTTTTACGAAACTGGATCTCAGTAACGCCTTCTACCATCTCGAACTTGCGAAAGAATCGAGGGATTTGACTACGTTCCCCACTGAAAGCGGGATGTATCGGTTCACCCGACTGATGTTCGGAGTGAACTGCGCGCCCGAAATGTTCCAGCGGGAAATGTGCCGATTAATAGAAGGTGTAGAGAATGTCATCGCCTACATAGACGATATTCTTATTTTCGCCGATTCTTTGGAAGCGCTTCGCTCGACAACAGCGAACGTGTTGAAAATACTTCGAGAGAATAATTTGACTTTGAACACGGAAAAATGCGAATACGAGAAAACGCACATAAAATTCCTCGGTCACGAGCTAAATGACAAAGGTTTTCATGTAGACGAAGCAAAAATCAAAGACATTCGTAAATTCCGGCAGCCCAATACAGTATCCGAGCTACGCAGCTTCTTGGAATTGGCTTCGTTCCTTAGTTCCTACATCAAAAACTTTGCCGACCTCACAAGTCCTCTTTGGGCCGTATCCACAGCAAATTCCAGGTTTTGGGGAGAAAATCAAGACAATGCGTTTAAGGCGGTAAAAGAAGCAATTACCAACTGTACAACTGCCTTGGGATATTTTTCCGAGCACGACGAAACCATATTATATACTGATGCCTTGCCAAACGCGCTTGGCGCTGTTCTCGTACAGGAAAATAAATCCCACCCACCGCGGATCATAAGCTTCGCATCAAAAGCATTGACACCTACAGAGCGAAAATATGCACAGAATCAGCGCGAGGCGCTAAGCGCAGTTTGGGCGGTTGAGCATTTCGCATTCTTTCTTCTTGCTAGGCATTTTACGTTGAGAACAGATGCAGAAGGCATAACGTTTATCCTAAATCGAACTCGTGAAAACTCGAAGCGTGTCCTTACTAGAGCAGACGGCTGGGCCCTTCGATTAAGCCCATATGACTACGATGTCGAATTCGTACGTGGTCGGGACAACATCGCGGACCCTTCCTCCAGATTGTACATTGGCAACGATGCCCCGTTTGACGACCATCTCAGTCCGTGGGAAATAGCCAGCTTAGAGGTGAATACCGTAGGGTTCTTAACCGAAGAACAAATTAGAGAAGCTACAGCACAGGATCAAGAGTTACAACATGTGATCGACTCTTTGGACAGCAATGGTTGGCCAACGGGTTTGAAAAAGTATCAAACCATTGCCGGCGACCTCTCCTGGAACAACGGGATTCTTGTGAAAAATGGTTGTGCTATAATCCCGTCCATACTTCGAGAAAAAACTCTGGAATTGGCACATGACGGTCACCCGATGGTAGCCAAACAGAAGAGCATACTTAGAGAGCGTGTGTGGTGGCCTGGTATGGCTGCAGCGGCCGAAAACTGGGTGAAGTCTTGCCAAATTTGTGCTACAAATGGCAGGCCAGAGAAGCCCACGCCGATGAAAAGAATATTCGCTCCACAAGCAGTATGGGAAACAATCGCCCTGGACTTTAACGGGCCATACATAAAATACGGCGGAGTTTCTGTGCTGGTGGTCGTAGATTACCGATCTAGGTATGTCATGGCACATCCCGTCAAATCGACTAGTTTCGAACATACGAAGAGGTCTTAGAAGAAGTCTTCGAAAGGGAAGGGTTCCCCAAATGCATCCGATCCGATCCGTTATCCTCATTTCAACGGCGAAGAATATGCAACTTATTGCGCGCAAAGGAGTATCCAAACCACTTTCTCGACGCCTTTATTTCCACAACAAGACGGGATGGTGGAAAATTACATGAAACTCATAAATCGAGCGATGTCGGCGGCTGCCAGCTGTAACACGAGTTTCATGGACGAGTTACGAGCTGCGGTTAATGCTCACAATGCTGCTGCTCATAGAGTGACCGGTGTTCCACCTGAGGAAGTTTTCTTGGGAAGAAAAATCAAACGTTGATTACCATTATGGAAACACATGAAAGCTGATTTCGATGATAATGTCCTTAACATGAAAGACAAGGAAGCAAAAAATCACGGCAAGCAACGAGAGGATGCTCGAAGAGGGGCTCGGAAATGTAACGTTAAACCAGGTGACACCGTAATCATTGAGCGATCAAACCGCACGAAAGGTGATTCTAGATTCGCACTGCAGAGATACACGGTTATGGAGGAAGAAAACGGAAATTTAGTGCTCAGTAACGATGGAAGGATCGTGAAGCGGCATGTCACTCAGACGAAAAAAGTATCTGAATGGCGACATGAGAACGTCAATGATCATCCTCCAAATGGAATTCCGGACCGTCCATCGCGGGAGAACAAAGCACCTGAATACTTAAAAAACTATGTTCACTCACTAGAAGAATAAAGCTTAATCAACACAATGAAACACACGACTGAACATAAAACATTTTTCATTTCAACGAGAATGTTATCGAACGATGCTTAATAAACAAATTTCGCTGTAACATAATCGTGAAAGCTTACCTTAATATTAACGAAAAGCAGCTAAATGTAATTTGATTTGCTATGCAATTGAAAGCAACATAAGCTAAACGTCATATTGTATTGTTCAACCGTGACAATTCATCTTGAAGACATTAATTGTTGTGAAGACTCGTTCTTCATTTCAAAGAAAATTGCTTTTAGGATGCCTGTCCGATTTCTGGCAGAATTCAAGCTCAAAATCAAAAACCGATTCAGAATCATGGTCGTTCAAGACAAATTAAGACATTTTTTTCATGAAATAATGAACCTGGTGTCTCTGCTTATTGAAAACAAACAGACAGCGATGCCAGATATGACATAAACATACAGTGATGCCGCATAGACTTTTCTACGGATCATGTACGTACACGGCACATGACACATATATTACATCACAAGCTGGTGGAAAATAATAAACAAAGACGGCAAAAGTAAATGGGATTGTTTTCAACCAGGATACTTCATTAGTGTTCGTGAGACCGGTCGCAAAGAACTCAATGTCTTTATTTGAATTATTGCAAAGACATTTTTCATTCAATGTGAAGACACTTGCAAATAAGACCTGGTATTCCTGATCAGAGCAGCGCTGCTAAAACCCAGTAAACGAAAAGGCGACTAGGCGTATTTAGATACATACCAACGAGTGGTTGGCTTTTGAATCATTAAAAACAAAACATTTGGCACTGGGAAAACCGGTTGTTGAACTAGTGATTCAAACAAATCAAACTTTTTCGGCATGAATTTGCATCTGTGATTGTAATTGAACTGTCAGATATCTGAATGGTTGCCCAAGATTATAAAGCAGAAATGTGGAAACATTCGTTATTTTTTAAGTGTGTTGATTTCTTACAGACAAAATCAATAATGGGTCATGCGGTTTTGCTTGAATAGAATATCACTGGAAGCCTAAGAACTCGTACAGCGTTCCAACAATAGAAAAATTGAAAAAATGAAAATTGTTGGCGTCCTGAATAACCCGTGCGAGCAAAAACATATTTTTCTTTAAAGGGGAGGTGAAGGAGGATGTGGAGTACTGGTTACCCTACACGTGAGATGCTAGCCGACATTAGGTCAAATGCACTGCGGCACAAGAAGTACCACAGTAGATGGACACGACAGCGTGATCGCATCGGGCTCTTCCTCTTTCGTTCGCAGACTATCACCGAAGCAGGACGCATAGGTAAGTTGCTCCGTACAGGCCAAGTGCCTTTCCGGCTAGCGAGCGGTCGGTTAAGCCGAAGCATTTGGCAGAACCCCACACAAAGTTATCATAGAGTTGAACAATATAACTATTCAAGAAATCAAGAGCTAAATCAAAATCGGTTATACTATAAAGTAAAGACCAATTAATAATATTCAAGGCGCCTTATAATGCCAGAAAATTGATTCGATTATAGTCTCTGTACAAGTTAGAACGGTTGCTGTTGTTGCGAGTTATATTGAGAGATGCAAAAATCATATCATGATGGGAGAAACTAGGGGCTGACACTTGGTTAAAATTCAGAACAAAGTTTATGTCATTTGTTATTTTGTTTATGTCAATAGGTCTAATAATGAACTTCCACCGTGATAAAAGTGAGTATGTTCATTGTTAACGCAAAATAAGCCAAAGTTATCTAGAACTTCGCAGAGACGAGTAGTTGTGGTGCTAGCTTGTTTCAAATTTAAATTAAAATCAGCTGTCGAAATAATCTTTTCATAATCAAGTGACAATTCGGAGTTTATGATCAAGGATATTAGAGCAATCGACCTCTGGAGGAGAATAGACTACACCTAGAAGAAATTTATCGTTATTCACACGAACTTCAATAAATAAATATTCAGTTCGGTCACTATCACCCTGACCCGCGTGATTTCCAGAACCAGCAATAACTTTGCAATCCAGATCAAATTTATGATAAATGCAGATTACTCCACCACGGCCGGTAAGACGATCGTTTCTTAGAATGCAATAACCATCAACGGCAACTGTTGTATCGGTTATGTTTTCATTTAACCATGATTCCGTTATGCATACTATGTCAACTTAACTGTTCGTGAAACAATTTTTAAATTCATCGAGCTTGCTTAAACGTCGAGCACACAGACTTTGTGCATTTATATGACAGATTTATATAATCATCACGTAAAGAAACATTAATAACTACACGTGGAATATTAATAGCACTTATTTGCGCACGTCCATTATCATTAAAATGACTAACCGGCATCATCGAATGGTAGGAACAAGATCAATCGTAAACATATAAGTCGGCCGGGCTGAAAGGAGAACAGGAGAGAAGAGAACGCTAAATCTATGAATAGGGCAACATGTATAGCAATAACAATAATCATCATTACTCTGATTTTTTGTCCTTAGAATGTGGTTTTTGGATCGCAAATTCAATTGAAAATTATAGCTAAGGCACAACGATATCGGTGATATTGATTGATGAAAGCAGCAACAACAGCGACGACAGCAACATCCTAATGGTTCGTAGAGCACTTTCTGCGTACCATCGTTTGAACTTTCAGGAAGGAAGATAACATGGGATGCAGTGTGGATGGAATCATGGTTGGTAGGAAAATAAGAAATTACAAGGAAGGGTTTATTTTCGGCCACCAACATTTGTTAACTGGTCCAAATCGAAGATAGGTAGAGCCGGGATGTCTTCGAGCGGTTTCACGTAAATAGTTCCCTCCTTGGAAAACACGTTCTGAAGATTACCCCTACGTTTTAATTTCAGTGCAGCTCCCTTGATGTTTCGTGCAGCTTCGGTGAGATTTTCATTAAAACATGTGCGCTTATCAACACCAAAACCAAGATGAAGCAAGCTCAATTTCTTCGTAGTGAAATAACGATGGAAGAATTTATCTTTCGCCACTCTGAACGCAAATTGAAATAGGATTGGCGGTGTTGCTCCGGCGGCAATAGAAAGTCGAGCCAGACGTTTAGTTCAAACTAATGGTACCTCAAAGTCACCGTGTCCAAGAGTTGTACATCTTTTTTGCAGGAAATCATCTGTTTTTTTCCGTAGGGCTATAGGGTACACCTGTGAGAATGAGATCATTCGATTTCAGCAGTTTACCAGCCGCATCTCTATGCCGCCGCACTTCTTCGGTTGTTTTCACGTGAGACTCACTCAATCCGCTGAAATCCCGAGCATAGTCGAATTTAAGTTGATTCACCTCCTGGTACAGGGTTGATATTTCACTGACGAGAGCCGCATTACTGGAATCGATCTTCCTCTCAATCTTCGCATTTCCATCGTCAATCATCTGCTTGATACGAATTAATAGCTGATCAAAACGTTCATCATCGTCGTCGGTTCGGTCCAAATCCTCGCGTGATCGTTTTTTATTTTGATTGTCGCCACTGGTGGATCCCACTGGCACAGCAAGCATTGTTTTATCTTTATCCATCTTTGCCGCACGAGTCAAAGCTCTGTTGGTGTTCATCCAAGTGAGTGATTAAGATGGTTTGTTACACAATGGTGGAATGATGAACTCAGCACAGCGTCAATACTGAAGGCAAAGCAGTAAAAATAAACGATAATTTCACACCACCGGCGCGCCAGGATGGAATAATCAACTATGTTCCGTATATAGGTGCTCGAGCGAGGAAATACTATGTCATTAACTATCGTAGCATGGGTGCACTTTACACGGTAAAAAATCCAATCGAACAGCGACCACGAACAACTCACTTGCTACCGTTGACCATCAGTCACTTGTCTTCTAGTTTCTAGTGCATAACACAATTGCAGGGCTACTGCTACTGAATATACTGCTCCAATAAATTTGTTCTATTGATAGGTTCTGTTCGACTTCTCGCTGTATTTGAAGAATTGTATACAATAAGGTTCAAAGTTATACAAGCTCATTCAATAATTTTGGGCAAGGTTTTGCGTGAAAAGGGCCTGATTCTCACAGATAGGCTGTGGGCCGTAGAAGAGTTTGACTCGGAATTATATATACTATTGCTCAAAAGTCTTCCATCACGGTCGTGATAACTGATCCCATGCGGCTTATTTCTTCCTCATATTGTTGATCGTCTTGCAAATCTTCCGTGCTACGTTCTTGATAAAGTTTTCCACTGACTCTACGTGTATCTGCTTGTCGTACCCATATTTTTGCGGCTGTCCTCAGTTCGCCATATCATTTCCTATTATGACTTGTAACCACTAATAACTGACATGCAAATCATGTTTCTATCGTGTGTAAGAGAAATAACGATCCTTTTTCAAATGACAGCAGCAAGTAGCAATTAACCACTAGCCGGCGCTACGATCAGTCTGCAAAATTCCAGCAATCGGTATTTTGAATAGACCGTTAATTTTTTACAACCCTTGGTCGCTCGAGGTGTTTTTCTGTTCTCTGTAGTAAAACTATTCGAAAATGTGTTACCGGGAATCACGTTTTCGTTATGAGAGTCTATGCACTGCAAAATATGCCATGTACCAAATAATTAAAACCTAATAAAATATTTTATTATATGTTTGTTGTCGGATGCCCCGTGTAATAAGATATAATTGCATAGCAAAAATGCCTATAACAATAATCTTCCAAAATGTTAAAATTTGCCGTCAGACTGATCGGCCTTCTGATCTTTTTCTCCTAACAGGTAACACGATATCCTTTGGGAATATATCTAACAATTATTTTCTAGCATAATTTTGGAATCTATTCTGTTTGAAGACGACAGCAAGATTTTTCCTAATATGTTTGATGTATACATAATGTTTTAGAGGTAGAATTGGAAAGATTTAATCTTTTTTCGGTTTCCAAGAATAATAATTCGATTTTCGGTAACGTTGACATTTGCACCCACTCGCACCTAAGTGACTAAACCATATACGGTTAGTTTATAAATAGAGGTGACGCGTACCCGTTTGAATCAGTTTTTGTTCTTATGTCGAACGGGTAAGATCATGGCTGCAGTGTCTGGGCACTACAATAAGTGGTAGACGCTATGCATTTTCGGCAGCGGTGGCCGTATGCGGATTTTTCGGGTACCAGCACGGTGTCACAGAATGATTTGCAAAGTGGGTGGGTGGGTGGTGTGGTTTGGATTTAATTCAATACGGTGTGTGCTGCTTAAGAGTGCTGCGTTTGAAAAAAATATACATATTTATTTTTATGCATGCGTGTGCGTTGTAACTTGTTAATCCATGTTTACGGCGCTTTGTAGCTGCGTAGGGTAAAGAGCCTATTGGTTTTCATATTTCGATTATATGTTTTTTATCAGTAAGGCATCTGACAACGTGCTTCTGTAGTAATTGCACTGTTCAGCAGCGTAGTATTTTATATAGGAGAGTACACTCAGGTTTTTTACGCGGATTTTGAAATTTACGCGGTTTTCATTTACACGGCCTGTATCCCCTGCGTGAAAAAACCTGAGTGTAATTGCATCGGAAACAATCACATTCCCAGCAGAACTTTTTGTTTTCTAATTTTGAACACTTTTGTTTCGTACTGCACACAACGAAAATTTTAAAACAGAACTTACCGTCCCAGCAGCAATTTAAGCGGGTGTTCTTTTTCGATTCAAATTCAAGCCATGTCTTAAGCGTTCTGGGCTTAAAATTGTTTTCCCAGTTTATCCAGTCAGAATATCTGTCCTACCCTATGTATTTAAAACACAATTCTAATTGCGTTTTAAAGTATACAACAAATAGAACGGTTGGGTATACTAAGTTAAATTTTAAAATAAATCTGTTTTAAATTATGAACAAACCGCTGTACTGAAGATATAAATTATGTCAGTCCTATTACCACATAAAACACTTATATAACATAAAACGCTGCAGAATTCGTTTAATAATACAATGTTTACACTACAGAGTTATAACACGTTTTAATAATTAGCAACAAGAAAAATGTCACCAAGATAGCATAAAAACCCGTTTTAACTGGTAGTGCGAACGTTGCATAACAATGTAATTTATCAAATAATTTAATTTTTTCCACCACTAATCGATCAAGAAATACTGATTGTTTACTTAAGTTCATTAGTAAATTATTGAAAATTTAAATGGAAAATGAAATTTCGTATTTCATGGAGAATCTGTATATTTCCGTTGGCGGGCGTGGGCTTCCTCATCACAGTTCTCAATATGCAACTTTTCTTTTGAATATATTTTCTGGACAGACCAGCCTATTTTACTAGATGGATCAGCCAAATAATGCCAATCACCTAGCGAGATACTTGATTAATTAATAGATTACCGTTAAAAGACCTTCAATTAATTATGTTTTAATGGGGAGGGTATATAGCAAATTGTAACGTATGAAAACAGGCGAGTGCACAAGAACGTGAGTCGATATGGTCGGTGTTAAGTCAGACCGGACTAAGTGACAAAAAAATGATTTCGAGACAAACGAGTTTAAAGTTTGAATCGCAGCATCCTTTACATTATGATTGGAAATTAATTTTTGCCATAATTCTTGTTTATTGATACATATTTCAAATCTGGCAACAGTCGATTGTAGCTGACGATTTTCTTTATCCAGTGCTATCATTATCTCATTTTTTTGTGTTTTGCGACTTAGTCCGGTCTGACTTAACACCGATAATATGTGTGATAGATATAATTCATTTGCACGCTCTTGAAAAAGCTACATTTTTAATGTCACCGTGGTCGTGTCCTGTACACAACCCTTTAATTTTTTGTACGTGTTATGAAACTTTTTAGTCGAAAAACGTGTTTTATATTATTTTCTAAAATATTATAAAACTTTTCCAAACCAAATGTAATACATCAGATTTGTTTTTTAAACATAATAAACGATCAAATATTTCATTTTCTTTTTATATTTAGATAACTGTATGCGTATAGATTATGAGATATGGCCAGGGAATCAAATATCCCCAAGGATCAAGTGTCTTCGCTCTCCCCTATTTCATCTTTCATTTGAGACTAAGTTTGTAGAAATCGAGTCAGGATTTATATGGAGGTTCAGAGTAACAAATTAAAGCAATTTAGCCAATAGTTTAATAATTTTGCGCCATTTAGATAACAAGGGGATGCCGTGTTATACGGGAATTTTTTGTGCAGCCTGTCTCTTTAACCCGTCGCTCTAGGTTTGTGAAAAGCGGTTCTCCGAGTAACCTATACGCTCATACAATCATTTGCCGAACTCAACAACCTGGCCTTCTGGATCTCGGTTAAAAAGTCGATTTTAAGAGCGATTTTACAACCTTTTTAATACATACACATTGTTTGGTGCACTGACGTACTGCACTTGTCAGTCTTCTGTGCCTAAAAAATTTTTAATTGTGTGAAATACTTATCTTACTTCCGTTGAAATCGAAGATAATTGCTCCCCGAAGTTGTCTCCTGTACGGTGTTGTGTTTGTTTTGCAAAATTGTCGCAAGGAATTGAGTATTTTGTGCAATAATTTTGCTCAATTTGCGACATTGTTTACATTCCCGTGACTAGTGTGTAATTCCCCACAAAAATTGTACTCGCTCATTTCGCCACCTGCACGTGAACAGCGGAAAGTGTTCCCCACATTCCAATTTGGCGTATAGCGAGATGAGATCGAAAAAGCTGGCCATAGGACGGGTTGAAAGCAACCATGAGTATGAGATGCAAGTCATGCGATTCTCCCGTTAATGGGATTGAGAGAATTGCATGCCGAGGCCGCTGCGGATCGGTTTTCCACCGCACTTGTATTCCTGGTATGCAGCGATCTGCACTAGACTTAATGTCTAGCTTCAATAAGAATCTGTACTGGCTGTGTGACGATTGTGTTTGCTGTTTCAACACATGGGTGCAGCAACCCGATTCCGCTGCTCCTATCGTGGACACAAACAAGTTATGTGAGGCAGTAGACAATCTAAACGCGGTCGTCTCAAATCTCTCGAGCCACATTGAGACTACCGTCTGTATTACTTTCCGGCTAATTCTGGCTCTTTAAATGAAAGGGGGCTGTTTGTAAAGCGACTTCCGGGGGACCTGTCCACTCCAAAACGAAGTCGTGAGAGTGATGCAAAAATTCGCGCCACTGCAGCCGGTGTCTGTGGTACTAGAGCCATTCAGCGAGAAATCAGAACAGTTTCTGATGAAGGCGATCAGTTCTGGGTCTATCTGAGTCGCCTCGACCCGAGCCATACAGTGGAGGAGATTGTTGCTATGACCCAAGAATGCCTCGGTATAAGCGACACACCCAAAGCAATTTTGTTGGTAAAAAACCGATTTAATCCACCTAGCAGTGAGATGAGAAATTTCATACACATTTCACTATTGGATTAGTTTGCAGAACTCACGGAAGTAGGCACCCAACTAGAGGTGAAATGAAAACAGTATCTAGTCTTGCACGAATAAAATCTCAAATAAACTGAATAAATTATAGAAATCAACAAAACGACCGAAATAAAAAAGTAAAGCAAAAAATGAAATAATAGGTTTTTAAATTCATAAAATGAGTAGAAAAATTAATGCAAATCAAAATTATAAAACACACGAATCAAATTAGATTAGGTTATAAAATAAAAATTAAGATTATATTTAGAAATAGTTATAAGACTTGACTCATACTAACAAATTGAATGAAATAAAACGAATGACTGAACATGAAATGCATAAAATTAAAGATATGAATAAAATAAATCAAATGAATCAAATGAATCAAATGAATCAAATGAATCAAATGAATCAAATGAATCAAATGAATCAAATGAATCAAATGAATCAAATGAATCAAATGAATCAAATGAATCAAATGAATCAAATGAATCAATTGAATCAATTGAATCAAATGAATCAAGCGAATCAAATGAATCAAACGAATCAAATGAATCAAATGAATCAAATGAATCAAATGAATCAAATGAATCAAATGAATCAAATGAATCAAACGAATCAAATGAATCAAATGAATCAAATGAATCAAATGAATCAAATGAATCAAATGAATCAAATGAATTAAATGAATCAAATGAATCAAATGAATCAAATGAATCAAATGAATCAAATGAATCAAATGAATCAAATGAATCAAATGAATCAAATGAATCAAATGAATCAAATGAATCAAATGAATCAAATGAATCAAATGAATCAAATGAATCAAATGAATCAAATGAATCAAATGAATCAAATGAATCAAATGAATCAAATGAATCAAATGAATCAAATGAATCAAATGAATCAAATGAATCAAACGAATCAAATGAATCAAATGAATCAAATGAATCAAATGAATCAAATGAATCAAATGAATCAAATGAATCAAATGAATCAAATGAATCAAATGAATCAAATGAATCAAATGAATCAAATGAATCAAATGAATCAAATGAATCAAATGAATCAAATGAATCAAATGAATCAAACGAATCAAATGAATCAAATGAATCAAATGAATCAAATGAATCAAATGAATCAAGCGAATCAAATGAATCAAATGAATCAAATGAATCGAATGAATCAAATGAATCAAATAAATCAAATGAATCAAATGAATCAAATGAATCAAATGAATCAAATGAATCAAATGAATCAAATGAATCAAATGAATCAAATGAATCAAATGAATCAAATGAATCAAATGAATCAAATGAATCAAATGAATCAAATGAATCAAATGAATCAAATGAATCAAATGAATCAAATGAATCAAATGAATCAAATAAATCAAATGAATCAAATGAATCAAATTGATTTAATTCATCCAGTGAATACAATGAATCAAATTAATGAAATGGATCAAATGAATAAAAAGAATGGATGAACAAAATTAATAAAGTAAAAAATAAATGAAATGCATAAATAAAACAAACGAATCAAATAAACAAAATGAGCTGAGGTGAAAAAATGAATAAAAAGACGAAAATGAGCAGAATAAAATGCATTGATTAAAATGAAAAATTAAACAATGGTAAAAATGATTAAAATGAAAAATTAAACAATGAATAAAGTAAAAAATAAATGAAATGCATAAATGAAACAAACGAATCAAATAAACAAAATGGGCTGAAGTGAAAAAATGAATAAAAAGAAGAAAATGAGCAGAATGAAATGCATTGATTCAAATGAAAAATTAAACAATGGTGAAAGGTTATAAATTAATATAAAGAAATAAATTGAATCAAATAAATTATTTGGATGAAATGATTAAAACTGAAAAAGTAGTCACATTATTAAAATGGAGAAACTGAACAAAATTAGTAAACTGGAAAAATGAGTAAAATGCATACAATGAATAAAATAAGTAAAATGAATGATATAAGTAAAATGCACAAAAAGAATAAACTGACCAGAGTGAATCCAAAGAATGAAACGAATAAAATAAGTAAAATGAACGCAGATGAAAAAAACGAATAAAAAGATGCTGAATGAAATAATTAATTAAAATGAAATGGTCATATATTGGAAGCTAAAAACATTTTTGAATAAAGAAAATGAATAAACCGGATTGTACGAATTTGAGAACCATTGCATCAGAAAGTTTTGAAATATTTTTGAAAATCCCATCTTCTGAGAAAAGGCTTATAAATATGCAATGGACTTTCTAGGGCTTCCATCTTCTTTTGGTTTTATTCTTTTTGTTTCCATGATTCTTTACTTGACGGCGTCGTTTTAAGATTATCTGGTGTTTCTACTTTATTGTTGGACCTTAATTAGTTATCAGAAACCTGGAACGTTCAATTTGCTTTGGAATTCGAAGTTTACTTTTTGGTCACATATTCCAGTAAAAAAAATTGTGTACAGAATAGAATTTACTGGTCCAGTATTTTAACGCGGAATTAAATAGAGTAAAGTGAGACAAAGTCACATGTGCTTTCAAGCCACTAGAACGTAGAACAACAGGGAGAATGCGATTCGTAAATGAGACAGGTAGATATGTCAAAGTTTTTATTTGCATTGAAGTAAATAGTGTGAAATGTCTAGGCTATGTGCGGCGGCGAATTTTGTTCGACCGGAGCGTCCTCCGGAGTCCAAAGTAGGCACGATTTCCCACCAAGATCCGTCTCTGAATTTCTCTGCTGTTATCATTGTCGTCGGTTACCAGTGAGCCCAAATACATGAATTCGTCGACCATCTCGATTTCGTCACCGTCAATCCGAACTCGGGTGGGAGGTTCACATTGTCGTCTCTAGAAACTCTTCCTCTCATGTATTTTGTCTTTGAAACGTTGATGGCAAGTCCAATCCTGCTGGCTTCAGCTTTCAGTCTTTGAGCATATGTTTCATTCAAAATTCAATAGAGATACGAATAGTTTAAATATCGCACGTGGAATGTCTCTTTTGAAAATTTTCATCGTCAAACTTTCATATTACCCAGTTAAACCAAATATTTTTCTGATATTGCCATGAATTTCCTTAATTATAGTGTAGATACAGTCTTTGAATACAATTGAATTTAAGGTGGAGTTGATGTAGCAGCAGACAAAAAAAAGTTTTGTTTTCTCAAACCTTCGCAATTACAATTAACAAATATTTCAGATTGGCAGAAGATCTTATCACACAACTTAGAAATGGATACAGAAATAGCTAGATAGATGCGATAGAAGAGAGACAGAGAGAGAGAGAGAGAGAGAGAGAGAGAGAGAGAGAGAGGTGGGGAGGGGGCGTGTTAGGAATGGCAAATGATGGTTAATGCAGTGACATTATTTTTATAGGTATACTAGCTGACCCGGCAAACTTCGTCCTGCCGAAAACAGTATTCATCATTGAAATTATTTCGAGCATGCATGATATCAACAAAATGAAGAACAAAATGAACGTGGTCTTACGTATGCCAACTTTGTTTTTATATATATATATATATATATATATATATATATATATATATATATATATATATATATATATATATATATATATATATATATATATATATATATATATATATATATATATATATATATATATATATATATATATATATATATATATATATATATATATATATATATATATATATATATATATATATATATATATATATATATATATATATATATATATATATATATATATATATATATATATATATATATATATAGATGTGCTCATATATGAGAAAAGCATAATTGCACTAATAGGAGGATTATCAAAGATTTACAGATTTTATTTCTATCTTACATTGTTCTACATAAAATTTCCAACAAAATGAAGAACAAATTGCGCAAATCCATCATGCCGTTTTTAAGTGATGCGCGGTCTTACGTACGCCAACTTTGTTTTATATATGGGGCATTCCACGCAAGATTTGCCACAATTTTTTTTGCCTAGATAATTTTTTTTTCTCGGTTTAGTAGTCAAAAATATTCGACACGTATTTTTTTATTTCAACATAGTAGGCGAGACCTTCGAGATTTTTTGTGCTTAATTTCACCATTTGAAAAAAACTTACTTTTTTGAATCGCTCATACTGTTAAAACTAAAATAGATACCAAAAAGTTCCCAAGACATGAAATGTGCGCCTTTTTCACAGCTTTCGGATGAAGTATATTAATACTTACCCAACGTATTGATTTAATGGAAAATATTGAAAAGTTTAAAACAAATCTATTTTTTTCGAACTTGGACATGATTTTTTTTCTTTTTTTTTATTGTATAAAATAGGAAAATCATTTTTTTCGACCAGCCAAAGCAGGATAGATTTCGTTAATGGGATACCGGGATGCACCGCAGCTTGTATTATGGAAGCCCTCGATCCCCCCGCCACAGTCCAGCTACTGCAGCCAACGTTCACCAGTCGTCCCGGTCCTGTGTGCGGGAGTGGAGAAAGGGTCTTCCAAACTTCCTACAAGTATCCATCCATTCAGGATAATTCAAGCGCTGAAATGTTCCCCGATTCCAGTTCTCCGTTAATTGCGTCGTATAAGTCTTAGTCCCCCCATCACCGTCGAGCCATTCCTGCTAGAGACCAGCAGCCGTCCCGGTCCTGTGGTGGAGTTGGGACGAGGGGTCTTCCGTAAACCTACCTCAGGCAAGTACAATGCATCTGTGAGCTCTTCCTTGCCTCAAAGCTCTTCGATTTCCAGCCTTGGTCAACGACGGGATAAGCTGATGTTATATTACCAAAATGTTGGTGGTATCAACTCAATCGTCGAGCTATACCGCCTTGCAATATCCGATAAGAATTTTGACATCATTGTCTTCGTCGAAACGTGGTTGAACGATGACACGCTTTCCAGTCTGGTGTTCGGTACTGGATACGAAGTGTTTCGTTGCGACCGGAGCCCTAGCAATAGCCGAAAATCCACCGGAGGCGGCGTGTTAGTAGCGGTTAATACCAGTTTGAAGGCAAAAACTGTCGAGAATATTTCTTGGGCTTGCCTAGAGCAGATTTGGACGATTATCGAGCTTGGCGACCGTAAGTTATACTTATGTGCGTTGTATGTTCCACCCGACCGCGCTCGTGATATCGAATATGTTGAAGCACACTGCAGCTCACTTTTTACTATCCTCGAAGACGCGAACGCAGTTGATGAGATCATGGTACTAGGAGATTTTAATCTTCCTAGCATTTCATGGAAGTCTTCCCGCAACGGATTCCTTTATCCGGATTCGAACCATTCCGTACTCCACCCAGCTGCAGTGAGGCTACTTGATAGCTATAGCTCAGCCACGTTACTACAAATCAATTCTATTGCAAATGAAAATAGCCGCCATCTCGATCTTTGTTTTGCCAGCGATCAGGTTTCCGCCACATCAATAGTGATGGCGCCCTCTCCTCTAGTAAAACCAGTGATGCATCATCCTCCATTGATCGCTACGATTGATACCACTGTGGTGCATGATTTCGATATTGCACCACGTTCTGTCACCTATGATTTCCGTAAAGCCGACCATCGCAGTATCGCAGACCTTTTTTCCACCATCGATTGGGATAATATTTTGGACCTCGAAGATGTCGAATCCGCAGTCCAAACTTTTTCCAACGTTCTGGCATACGTTATTGACAGGTACGTTCCGAAGAAAGTTCACCATCGACAAACCGGCCCTACATGGCAAACGAGTACATTGCGACGGTTGAAGTCTATTAAGAGAGCTGCCTGTGGAGGTTTACCAAGTATTATATAATATCACTCAGAGACTATTACGTCAGTCTCAACCATGCGTACAAACGAGCCAGTCAAAACTGTTTTTATCGATATCAGCAAAATATTCAGCGTAATCTCAAATCGCATTCTAAACGTTTCTGGAAATATGTAAACGAGCAGCGCAAGGAATCTGGACTGCCGTCGTCTATGACTTTCAATGGTAACACAGCTTCCACATCACGAGATATATGTGCACTTTTCTTGGAAAAATTCGCGAACGTGTTCACAGATGAGGAATTAACTATTGAGCAAATCGAACTCGCTGCTAGCAGAGCTCCACTTGTGGGTCAAACTCTGAGTGCTATCGATGTCAACGCAACGATGATTACCAGAGCTTCCTCTAGACTTAAGTCATCCTTCAATCCGGGACCCGACGGGTTCCCCTCCGCTTTTCTGATAAGGCGCATTGAAGTTTTTGTTAATCCGCTTCTTCACATCTTTCGAACATCTATTGACAGAGGTATTTTCCATCTTGCTGGAAATCAGCGAACATGTTCCCAGTACATAAAAAGGGAAATAAGCGAGACGTCAATAACTACCGTGGAATAACTTCATTGAGTGCTGTCTCGAAGTTGTTCGAGCTTGTGATTATGGAACCTCTTCAGGCTCACTGTAAGCAGTACCTAAGTGACGATCAACACGGCTTCACGTCTGGACGGTCAACTGCGTCTAACCTATTATGTTTAACATCCTTCATAACAGAGAGTATGGAACATCGCGCCCAAACCGATGTTGTTTACACCGACTTATCTGCCGCTTTTGACAAGATAAACCACGATATCTCAATAGCAAAAATGGAGAGATTTGGAATTAATGGTAGTATTTTGCAATGGTTTCGATCCTACCTCACTGACCGAGAGATAGCGGTTGTCATAGGAGAATACCAGGCTCCTGCATTCTCTTCTACATCTGGAATACCTCAAGGAAGCCACTTGGGACCGTTGATGTTTCTGATATACTTCAATGATGTACATCTAATTTTGAAGACTCCACGATTATCGTTCGCAGATGACCTCAAGATTTTTCGCCTAATTCGTTCAATTGAAGATTGCAGAGTTCTCCAACAGCAGCTTCAAGTCCTTGCTGATTGATGCAATACGAACCGCATGTATGTAAACCCGAAGAAGTGCTCGGTAATATCTTTTTCACGGAAGAAGGATTCGATTTATTTTAACTACCGTCTACTAGAGACAGAAATCGAACGTGTCGGTCACGTGAAGGATCTGGGAGTGATTCTGGATTCTCAACTTACGTTTAAACAACACGTATCCTATGCAGTAGGTAAAGCGTCTCGAGCACTGGGATGCATATTCAGGATAGCCAAAAACTTTACGGATGTTTATTGTCTCAAATCGCTGTACTGCTCTTTATCCCGATCAATTCTAGAATATTGCCCTGAAGTGTGGAGCCCGAACTATAATAATGGCGTTGAAAGAATTGAAAGTGTGCAGCGACGCTTTTTACGTTTCGCGCTCCCCAGATTGCCGTGGAGAGATCCTGTCCGACTACTTAGCTATGAAAACCGATGTCAGCTGATTCAACTAGAGCCCCTACATGTTCGAAGGAATACCGCAAAAGCTTTGTTCATCGCTAACACTCTGCAAGGCCGTATAGATGCCCCAGCTATTTTGGAATAAATCAACATAAACGTCGCACCTCGAGCACTACGTAACAACAATATGTTCCGGTTGCCATTCCGACGCAGAAATTATACACTGAAAAAAATCCAAACGTTAATTCTATTTGCTTCAAACCGCTTAAAATTCATATGAAGAAGAAATGCTATTGTTATCTCGTGCACACATATCTTCTATGTGTCAACTGTATAAACTATGTATGAACACACATAAGTTATATGTGCATATTGTTATAGAATGGGGTTTTATGTGCCCAATAGTTATGAAATGTGAATGTAAGATTAATATTTCTTGTAAATACACACATTAGGTTTATGTGCCAGCAAATAGTGTCTATATGCCTCCGTTAATTGCAAAAATCTATGTGTAAAATCAATAGGCATAACGTTTACTTTTTTTTGAGTGTAGTATGTATGGAGCCATCACTGGTCTGCAACGAATTTTCAACCAGGTAGCTTCAGCATTTGATTTCAACGTTTCTCGACATACTCTGCGTGTACGTTTCTCCAGATTGTTTAATCATTTCGTTAACAACACTTGACCTTTTTATTCTTTGTTTGTAATTATTGTATGATTATTGTTTTTATATGCGACTTGAGTATTAGAAATAAGATTAGTATTTAGGCTAACATCATAGGGGCTTTGATATGCCTGTTGATGTATTAAACAAAATAAACAAAATAGGGAAATGGTAAAAGGATACAAAATGAAAATTTAAAAAACGACGGTTAGAGCCCGCTTGGAACAAACCACAACTCATAAGAATTCCCGCCGTAGCAGTGAGTTTCATCTAGCCTTTCTACACTGAGAAATAAAAATATGCAGAGTTAACATACTTTTTATTCCCGACTGTTTTATTCTGCTGTGATTATTATGCAATCCCATTTCGGCTACAGTATGATACAACTCACTTTTTAAAGAGATGCGATTCTTTACAAAAAGTGCGATTAGGAGAATGCATAATTATTAAATTTAGAACAGATTTTTTTTTAATAAATTGCTTATTTCTGTGTGCATTTAGCGAAGCCAGCATTCAGTTTCAACGCCTCCTTCATTAATTCACACAGAATCTATTGCCTTCAGCTCAGAGGAAATATACATTAATTCACAAACATGTTTTATGTGAAGGTAGAGTATGGCATCTTTTAAATTTTAGAGCATAAGTGAACTGCGTAATCCTTGCTTGATGCATTTTTGCTTGATGATCCCCCACAGAACCAGCACAGATTCAAACTTCAGTTTGAAACAGAAATTGTATTTGAACCGAAAATGACTAAAAGGATGCTAACAAATTGTGTGAGTTAGCTGTGGACATGAATCAGATAAAATAAATAAGCAAAATGAACACACGCACACTTTGCATATACGGGATCAAAATAGCTACTACAGATCAGAATCATACAGTTATTTCTTTAACCTTTCCAAATGAATCACTGAATAGATCAAGAATCGATTCTTTTTTTCGAGTAAATCAGATACGATTCGCTCACTAAACTGAATCGGTTTGCCCATCTTTATCATGAACCAAAACTGTGGAAGCTTATCCTTCCCACAGAAGAAATAATTTAAATTCAAAATTGATGTACGTTCACGGTGGATACTGTTTCGTGCTTTCCAAACATTGTCGTCCAGAGCACGACACAATTCATCTCTGAAAAATAATGTATAACAATTTGAAGATATTAAGCCCAGCACATAGCGAACCTTGGAAGGTTGCTTTAGGACTTCAGAGATCACTTGATCCAGCAAGGGCCTCAAGATACTTCGCTCGCAGCTGGCTTTTCAGTCATCGGTGGTACGAAGATACACTTGCCGGCTGCTGTTTGCAATCGCCTCCTACGACATGGGGAGCAGAAACCTAATGGATATCCCTATAGCTGAGGACATCATTTACAGAAAACCGATTTGAAACACAATCTTAAATACCATAACCTGTACTACAAATGGTTGCCAATAGTCTATTCTAAACCACCAAAGGCATCAGTCACAATACCAGTGTGCTCTCTGCTGCTACCCAAGCCAGCGCAAACAGTTGCTTTTTTCTTGTGTGCATTGTCTTGAGAACAAACAGTTACTATTATTCTTGTGTGGTGACCTATCAAGATGACTGAGTCTCATCAACAAAATGTGATTCTTCGGGCTAACACGGTGGCCATTGACTTCCGGTCTTTCCGCATAAGACCAAGTATTGGTGATGTAGAACAATTGCTGAAGGTGAAAATGCAGCTTCGGTTTTCGGAAGTCAGCTTCATCCAGTTGGAGCACGTCAGACACGCGGTGCTGATAACGTTCAACAAATTCACCCCGGCGAAAAGATTCATTTCGCAAAACAACTTGAAACACGTGCTGGATTGTGATACCGCTAAAATAAAGATCCCTGTGTATATGGATAACGGAAACGTGGAAGTCAAATCACATGATTTGGCACCACGTACTTGCAAAGTGGCCATTAAAAGATACATGTCGTATTTCGGAGAAGTGGAATCCATTACGGAGGACACGTGGAGGAACTACTTTCCAGGTTTTGCAAATCGTGTTTTTGTGGTGAGAATGCGGGTAGACTAACCCATTCCCTCCTACCTTACCCTGCAGTACAAAACAGAAGGGCGTGATACCATTATACAGCGAACTCTATGTACATACCAACGACAAACTAACACGTGCCAATTCTGTGAACAAACGGCACATTATGGACAACCCTGCCCAGAAACCGCTAAGAAAAGCTCATCTACAGAAAGAAAAGCCAACACTCAGTCTTCAATATCATTCCCTGAGCCACAAACGGTTGCCAAATTTGTGGCTGCTGTTCAAGCTATAATGGCAACTGCGAAAGCCGCGTCATGTACCATAAACTCAACAGCTCATAACAGTTTTTGCAACCGACCGAGACGGTTGTGCCTCCAGGTGGAAGGTTTTGTTCACGAGAGAGTGACGGAGTGCGAGACGCTGTATGCGTTATTCTGGGAGAGAGAGAGACCAGTTTGTTAAGTGTGAGTCGACTGTTGATACGTCGGAGGCGTGGTCAACGGCATCCTCGACAAGTGGTGTTTTGACAGCCAACCGCGGGTAGACGAATTTGCCTACCGAGGTGGCAGAAATCGACAGTGATCGTGCCTGTACACACAGAAAAAAATATAGTGTATTGGTGTCGTCGGGCAATTCTAATCGACGAGAGGGAAGCATCACAGGTAGACCCATTTGCTCTATTTGTCTACCGCAGAAGTGGTACGACGAATAAGGAAAACAAGTGGCACCGAAAAGTGCCGCATCGACAGTGGGATTTTCGCAGCAAGCCACAGGCAGTCACATTTGTCTACCGAGGTGGTGGAAACGGAGAGAGCGCGCTTGTGGTGGTGATACCGACGAGCAGCTTAATCGGAGAGAGTTTTGAAGTGTTGCAGGTAGGACTATTTCTCTACTGAAGAAGCAACGCGACGAAGAAGGACAGCAAGTGTCACATTGTCAAACAACGGGCGCCGAGTTTACAACGTAACACATGAGGTGTGTTCTACCGGTGTCTTCGTCACCTAATAGATAGCAGATAACAGGTATATTTTCCATTCCTTTTTGTGATAGTTTTTCTTACTAGGTAAAATGGATGAAGAGATGGGAGAACGAGTAACAGACCCTCCCCCTAAGCCTTCTGCTGAAAATGTAAACCCGACTAGAATTAAAATTTACCCAGAGTCGTCAACGGGACCATGGATTGTATTTATTAGGCGTAAAGCAAAAGCGCTAAATATAATTCAAATTTCGAAAGATTTGACTTCGCGATTCTCGGATGTAAAAGAGATCGTCAAAGTTAATAAAGATAAAATACGCATTGTCGTTGGTAGTCTCAAACAAGCCAATGTAATTGCTTCTTGCGAGCTTTTCACGCGTGAATATAGAGCGTATATTCCTTCAAAGGAAATTGAAATTGATGGGGTCATCACAGAATCGAGTTTGACTGTTGATGACTTAATTAAGCATGGGGTTGGTCGTTTCAAAGACACCATACTTAAAGACGTAAAGATACTTGAATGCAAGCAATTGTATTCAGTATCACACGAAGGAGATAAAAAAGTTTATCGACTGTCTGACTCGTTTCGAGTGACTTTCGCTGGGTCTGCGCTGCCCAACTATGTCGTTATCGATAAGATTCGTCTCCCTGTTCGCCTTTTTATCCCTCGTGTAATGAATTGCCTTAATTGTAAACAGCTTGGCCACCCAGCCACTTACTGTTCCAATAAGGCACGGTGTGGCAAATGTGGGGGTTCTCATCAAGAGGATACATGCAATGAAAATTCAGAAAAATGTTTAATGTGCGGAGAAAACTCGCATGAGCTCCCTGCATGCCCCATTTATAAATTGCGCGAGGATAAAATTAAACGATCCTTGAAGGAGAGGTCTAAGCGCTCCTATGCAGAAATGTTGAAAAATGCTACCCCTAAACCCATCTTCTTAGAAAACACTTACACATCTCTATTTTCGGAACAGTCTGACTCTGACGGAGCGTGCGAAGGTACATCATTTGTTTTACCCGGAAATTCCAGAAAAAGAAAACAGTCTGCTTTTCCCAAGCTGCCAAGAAAGGGCCTTAAAATTTCTCCACCAATAGATAAACTGCGCCCAAAACCGAAAAATTCCGATTCAAAACCGAAATCAATTCCGCCCGGTTTTGGGAACGTACAATCCAAACAGAACACCATTACTGGAAATAATAAAATTTCGACTTCCTCTGAGCCTCAGCCGGGGGTAGGATTATTGAAATTTTCTGAAATTGTTGATTGGATTTTTAAAGCATTCAATATTTCTGAACCACTAAAGAATATACTTTCAGCTTTCCTCCCAACAATTAGAACATTTTTAGAGCAGCTGATTGCCCAATGGCCCATCCTTGCAGCAATTATATCTTTCAATGGTTAATTCAACTCCTAACGTGAAAGACTCCATCACTGTTTTACACTGGATTTGCAGAAGTATCATACCAAAAATTGATTCCTTAAAAAATTTACTGCATAATTTAAAATACGATGCTTTTGCTCTATGTGAAACATGGCTTACCTCAAACATTAATTTCAACTTAAGTGATTTCAACATTATTCGCCTAGACCGAAACACCCCGTATGGAGGAGTGCTTCTAGGAATTAAAAAGTGCTATTCTTTCTATAGAATTACCATCCCCATGATTGCTGGCATTGAGGCTGTAGCAGTCCAAACGAATATTAAAGGCAAAGACATGTCTATCGCTTCTATATATATACCTCCCAAAGTTCAATTTGGACAACGCCACATTTTTGAGGTAGTGGAATCCATGGCTGCTCCGCGTCTGATAATGGGAGACTTCAACTCGCACGGTGTATTGTGGGGTTCCCTCTACAATGATAATCGATCCTCTTTGATATACAATGTTTGTGACGAATTTAATATGACAGTTTTAAATACTGGCGAAACAACACGCATTCCCAGACCTCCTGCACGTCCAAGTGCATTAGATCTATCTCTGTGCTCGACATCACTTCGGTTAGATTGCACGTGGAAGGTTGTACCTGATCCTCACGGTAGCGATCATCTGCCAATAGTTGTTTCAATTAACAGTGAATTAGGCCTTACGAATTCAATCAATGTTCCTTATGACTTAACACGAAATATTGATTGGAAAACATACGAAACATTAATTTCCACTTCTCTTGTTTCGACAGAAGAGCTACCTTCTACCGAAGAATATGAATTCTTAGCGGGTTTAATTATTGAAGCAGCAGAACAAGCCCAAACGAAATGCAATCCTGGAATGACAATAAATAGACGGCCCCCTAATCCTTGGTGGGACAAAGAGTGCTCTGATGCATATGAAGCTAAACAAGTTGCCTACAAAGAAATTATGAAACAGAATGGGGGTATACGTGAGAACTTTGAAAAAAATTTCATTTTGCAAAACAAATTTGACAGTATACGTCGTGCCAAAAAGTCTAGTTATTGGAGACACTTCGTTAATGGCTTGTCAAGAGAAACATCAATGAGTACTCTTTGGAACACAGCCAGAAGAATGAGGAATCGAAACGTGACTAATGAAAGCGAAGATTTTTCGAATCGTTGGATATTTAATTTTGCCAAGAAAATTTGTCCAGATTCTGCTCCTGCGCAGAAAATCATTCGCGATGCTCCCACAAGTAACGATTTCATAGATTCGCCTTTGACAATGATGGAATTTTCAATTGCACTCCTCTCATGCAACAATAATGCTCCGGGACTAGACAGAATTAAATTCAACTTGGTGAAGAATCTGCCTGACCTAGCAAAAAGACGCTTGTTGAATTTATTCAACAAGTTTCTTGAGCAGAATATTGTCCCGCGTGACTGGAGACAAGTGAGAGTTATCGCTATTCCAAAACCGGGAAAACCAGCCTCCGATCATAACTCGTATCGACCGATTGCAATGCTATCCTGCATCAGGAAATTGTTGGAAAAAATTATCCTACGACGTCTCGACAATTGGGTTGAGGCGAACGGCTTGCTCTCAGATACTCAGTTTGGTTTTCGGAGAGGAAAGGGAACGAATGATTGCCTGGCGCTACTTTCGTCAGAAATCCAACTCGCTTACGCAAAAAAAGAACAAATGGCGTCTGTGTTCTTAGACATAAAAGGAGCATTCGACTCAGTCTCCATTGATGTTCTCTCGGTGAAGCTACATCAATGTGGTCTTTCACCGATATTAAATAATTATTTATACAATTTATTGTCAGAAAAGCACATGCATTTTTCATATGGCGATTTGGCGACACTCAGAATAAGTTACATGGGCCTCCCACAAGGCTCTTGTCTCTATAATTTTTACGTGAATGACATTGATAATTGTATTGTCAGCCCATGCACTTTAAGACAACTTGCAGATGATGGGGTGGTTTCTGCCACAGGACCAAAAGCTATAAATTTACAACAACCATTGCAAGATGGCTTGGATAATTTATGAATATGGGCTTTAAAGCTGGGCATCGATTTCTCTACGGAGAAAACTGAGTTGGTCGTTTTCTCAAGGAAGCGTGATCCAGCTTAGCTTCAGCTTCAGTTGGTTGGTAGAACGATAGCCCAAGTCCTGACTTTTAAATACCTTGGAATTTGGTTCGATTCTAAAGGCACATGGGGAGGCCACATTAGGTATCTAATAACGAAGTGCCAACAAAGGATAAATTTTCTGCGAACAATAACTGGATCATGGTGGGGTTCTCATCCAAGTGACATGATAAGATTGTATCAAACAACAATACTTTCAGTAATGGAATATGGGTGCATCTGTTTCCGTTCAGCTGCGAACACTCACATTATTAAACTGGAACGGATACAGTATCGTTGTTTACGAATTGCCTTAGGTTGCATGCAGTCGACCCATACGATGAGTCTTGAAGTACTAGCGGGGGTTCTTCCTTTAAAAGACCGATTCTGGGATCTCTCCTCTCGTTTACTTATTCGATGTGAGGTTATGAACCCACTGGTAATTGAAAATTTTGAAAGACTTGTCGAGCTTCAACCCCAAACCAGATTCATGACAGTGTATTTCAATCACATGTCACAAGAAATAACGCCTGCTAGGTATGTTCCCACATACGTCAATATACTAGATACTCCTGAATCCACTTTATTCTTCGACACGTCCATGCAAGCAGAGATTCGTGGAATTCCGGATCATCTACGCTCGCGGGAGATCCCTAAAATATTCACAAGTAAATATCAACACATAGACTGCCTTAAAATGTTTTACACTGATGGGTCACGAATCAGTGAGGCCACTGGTTTCGGTATTTTCAACAATAATTTTTCAATTTCTCTCAAACTTGCAGAACCCGCCTCTGTTTATACAGCCGAACTAGCAGCAGTTCACTATAGTTTGCAAATAATTAATACTTTACCCCCGAACCATTACTTTATCCTCACTGATAGTCTCAGCACAATTGCAGCTCTACGCTCAAAGAGGATTGATAATCACGATCCATTCTTTTTGGGGAAGATACGAGAATTTCTGAGTAACCTAACAAGAAAATGTTATAAATTTACCCTAGTGTGGCTCCCCGCCCATTGCTCTATTGCGGGCAATGAGAAAGCTGATAATTTAGCCAAGATTGGTGCACTAGATGGTGAAATATATGAAAGACCCATCGCTTACAATGAATTTTATAGCGCTTCTCGACAGAGGACACTTGCTAGTTGGCAAACATCTTGGGACAATGGAGATATGGGACGATGGCTATACTCAATTATCCCTAAAGTATCAACGAAGGCATGGTTCAAAGGATTGGATGTAAGTCGGGACTTCATCCGTGTGATGTCTAGGCTCATGTCCAATCATTATACTTTAGATGCGCATTTCCGTCGTATTGGGCTCGCTGAGGGTAATCATTGTGCTTGTGGAGAAGGTTACCATGACATTGAGCATGTTGTTTGGTCCTGCACTGAATATCGTGAAGCCAGATCACAATTAGTAGATTCTTTACAAGTCCGAGGAAGACCAATCCATGTTCCTGTTAGAGACATCCTGGCGTATCGCGATCCTCTATACATGGAACTTATCTATCATTTTCTAAAAACAGCGTCTGTCAAAATTTAATTAAATTCATCTCCTCATACTCTCATCCAAGGCTAATCATTCACCAATTAAAGTGTCCTAGAATATTCAGTTTTTAAATTTAGACAATAACAGAAAAAAAGTAAATAAATACACCCGAAAATACTAGATCATTATGAAATACAACAATGTAAGGAAAAAAGCAAACAATAAAGTGATTTCAGTGTTAGTTTTAGACAAATTACTAGTATAGTTAAAATTAGTCTTAAGGATTTTTGTAACGTGCTATGTAAAAAAAGAAACTGGTGTAAAAAGCTTTTGCAAATGTCGTGTCAAATAAACGTATGGAAAAAAAATAAACTCAACAGCTAATAGAATCAATGAGGGAGCTACTGGCAATGACGAAGGGTTCACGCTCGTGATCCGAAAAGGAAAAAAGTTAGGAACAACACCTGATCACGAACATCAAGGCAGTAACCCCGATGATGACCCGGACATGTGCGACGACGATAGAGATATGATTGACCCCCATGATACAGTTGACGTGAATGCAAATATTTCACCGACACGAAAACGAATCTTCGCGCGCAATGGCAAGTCACGCGTACGGGATCGGATAAACTCCTAGAGTAGTGTTATTTATTATTTTTATTTTTTACATCATGTCAATATATAAAAGACCCACGGCTCCGTGAAGCTAACGCCTTGAGCCGTGCTAAATAAACGAATTAAAAAAAATGGTTGCCAATTTTGGGGCAGCTGTTCAGGCCATACAAACAACTGTAAAAGAAGCATCCAATAGCTCAAAATAAACTGCTAGCACCAATTACGACGGATTTACGCTGGTGACCGGTAATGTTGTAGGCAAGGAAGAACATCTGATCATAGACATCAATATAACATTAACGATAATGTCATTGACGTGAATAAGAGAAATTGACACCCAAGATGCAGTAGAAAAATCTTTCCACTCCGCGAATAGAAAGTTGCATAGAAGAGATCCGAAGGACACTCACTAATATTTGTTTTTGTTTCATTTTATTTTCACATATGGTAACTCTTTAAAAGACCCACGGTTCAGTGATGTTACCACAATAAGCCGTGTTATATAAACGGATTAGATAATAAAATGAAGAAAGCAACGAATCTATACAGATTCAGCTAAATAAATGTTACATTTTTTGTTTCAAGTGTGTCTACGTTTACGTGTTGCTGATCAAGTTCGTCGCCTTCGTGTTTGTATGTACTTACCAAGTGTATATACTTGCCAATAGTCCCTGCGAAGAATTTACTCTAGTCCGATTAAGAGTTCCTCGTTGGCGGTATTTTTACCGACACCGAAGTGTGGAGGTCAGTCCGACGATTCGGTATGTAACGCAGCTTCCGGATCGTTAACACCTCCAACACGAACCGCTGGTACATCGACGTGGGTTTAGTCTACTCCACGGGGAGCCGGTAGGATGAGTTTATTCAAATTGTCAGCTCCACCTTACTAGTATCTGTGCGACTATGATTTTCTACACTTAGAGCCGACATATCGCTTCACACTTCGCCGAATCAGGGGTACTCAAAGACCACGTGCTCCAGCGTATCTTCAACACACACGTATACACATATAAATACATACAAACACATTTTAAGACAGGGGACGGGCATAGCGTAGTTGCTAAATCAATTGCCTTGTACGCAGCTCACCTGGGTTCGGTTCCCAACCCCGCACATAGTGTTAGAGATTTTTCCAAAAGAGATTTCTCTAACCCGGAAAGAGGCGAATCCTCTATAATCAAAATAAAAAAAAAACATTTTAAGACGTTGGGCTCAAGTTCTCACTGTGGCCAGAAAACGCCTATTACTGCTCCATCACCTAACATCACTCCTGTTTCAATACACGCATCGATGTGATTGATATGACTCCAGCTGTGTTTTGAACCAGCTGCAACGCTTTGCAGTTGCTGCCTGCACCACCTTATTTTGAGGTTAGCTTGCTGTAACCTGAAACCATTTAGTTTTCTATCGTCTCTCTTGTAATTGTGAGAACGACGTCATCTACGAATCCAACTATTTCGACTCCTATAGGCAGCTTTAGTATTAGAACGCCATTATACATCATGTTCCAAAGTTGTAGGCCAAGTATAGAGCCTTATTTGACTCCCGTCGTTACTCTCGTCGATTTCTGTCCCGAATGTGTGTCGTAGACCAGCACTTGATTCTGAACAGACTGCTGCACGGGTGTTCGGGTAATCGCATTTTGTGCACCGATTCTGCAATATCTTCCTAGCTGACGCTGAAAAACACGGTCTTGACGGCTACCGTTACTACGGTGCAGTAACAAATCCTTCTCTATTCGAGCATCTCTTCTGCTCTGTCCAGCTCGCTTCTCTGTAGATTTTATTTTCCAGATTCCAAATTATCTGTTTGACAGACCGCTTTCTCATTCCGTGCAGTTCATTATCCTGTTGAGGACAACACTTGACAAGAACTTTCCGAGAACATACACCCGGAATATGGGTCTGAATGATGTTAACCCTCTAGTTCCCAATACCGCCTCTAGGCAGTCTCTATAAAAATCAAAATAAAACTACTAAAACATGATTGAATGTTGTCATCCGCAGTAGCATTTCTTCCAAACGCTCACACCTTTCATACTCACACATTATTTGAATATTCGTAGCTTTCTGTCAAAGCAATTAAAGCTCAAAGTTGAAAATTCGAGGAAAACGTGAAAAAAAAACTATTTTATGTTAGTGGTAATCTTCATTAAACAAATTTTAACTATTTTGGGAATTTTCAAAAACTTAAAAAAAAATATTTTTGAGTAGCCTGTTACTAGCATTTCACTGTAGATGTGAATTAGTTTAGTGGAATAATTCGGAAATTTAGGTTTTTTGGTAAAATACTTTGCCCGCCTAGAGGCGGTGTTGGGCACCTGAGCGAATTTTTTTTACAGTCTTTAGTGATTACTTATAGTACCGAAACGAGCATTATGTGCAATTTTAGCTGAAAAGAAGTATGTTTTAAATACTTTGGGTGAATGTTGCTGTTAGAATGTGGATATTCTTATCATTTAATAATATTTAGGAGAGCCTGGGGCTAGTTGGCGCAATCTTTTTTTCTCCCTTTGTATTAGACATATGGCTCTGTCTCTAGTTCTGCACTTCAAGTACTGTTTAATCCATTCTCCAAAATGTTGCATTAAGTTATGTTTCGTAGACGTTGTAAGTGATATTGAGTTTTCGAGCGAATCAGAGTGAAAAGCCTACTTTAGTCGTATTAGGAAGGGTGGCTCACCATTTCATTAATTACTCGGAATACAATTGATGCAATGCGTATGAATTGGCACCAATATCTTTGCTTTCTTCTTATGAACCATTATGATATCAAACCATTTGAACCAATACGTTGAACAAAGATGGCTAACGCCGCTCCAACCAACGGTTTTACATGGTTAGGGCGAAAATAGGCCCATTACCCGATAGCGCTCGAAAACAACTTTCCTTGGCCGTATATGTAACCACATGTAACCTCAAGAAAATTTTGTTTGCTTGTTTGTTTTTTTTGTTTGTTTACTTCGGAATTTCACCTGAAGAGTTTCGAAAATTTAGCTTTTGAATACAAAGTGTGTGCCGAAATTAAACTGCAGGAGCATTGAGGCTGAAAAATAATAACAAGTATCGATTGATTCGTAGTTTTATTCAAAATAACGTCTCGCTCGATCAATACTTTATCATAAAAACGGCCAGGTGGCATCACTGCGCGTATAGTCGTAAATTGGCGAGATTCCCGCGTCACATATTTAAGATTTTGTAATGCAGCTAACATTCCGCTCTTTTATGCAACACATTCACTTTTACACGATCTTCTTAAATTAAAAACATAAAACATGATAAGTTAAACCATCGCCAGCAGACCCTGGACTCCACTACTATAAATTAGAAGTCAATAATTAAACAACCAAAGCACTAGAGAAATACTCCTTACAGTTTAGTTATTATGCGTTCTGATGGAGTCCAAAATATAAGCAACCATCTGTATTCGCTTATGTTGAAGTAACTAGGAGAAGAAAAAAAGTTTTTGTTTTTATTCGCCCAGGTGCCCAACACCACCTCTAGGCGGCCTACTTATTTTAAGGCTTTAATGAAAAATCCAGTACTTTTAAGAATTTTCAACATTATTTTCGTTTTTCTCATCACGAAGCCCACCTCCAAAAGTTTTTTCAGGCCAAACAAAAATTTGGGCGCTAGAGGGTTAAATCTCTTAGCGGTTTCCGTTGTTTAGACAGCAGCACAAGCTTTTGAAGTTTCCATCTCACTAGAATCAGTAAGCTGAATAAATTGGCTCGATTTGCACGTTCTCCATGTTATTAGGAGCTATAGCTTTTTACTCCAAAGGGTTAGGGACAATAACATGTTTGGGTTTAATTTAATTGGTTCGCCTATATATGAGGACCCTAGTAACAATTGTGGTTTTATGATAGTTTTATAGCCACTGATAAAATTTAGATTGCTCTTGTAGCATGCTATGAAACTTCAATTGTTACTTGGGGAGCAAAATATCCAGATACGCGATTGGAGTACTGCAGGGTTTTTACATATTGAGTCAAACCACGTCAAGTGGGCCTCGAAATTTCCACAAAATCACCGATTTTCATGAAAAATATTTTTTTTTGTGTAGGGGACATGGAGAGTAATTGTTGGTATAAATATATTTGTAAAATTGCTTTTTTTGTTTAAATTATGGGCTTTTATACTTTTGCAAACAGTAAAACTGTGTTTTTTTTTCAATTTCTTTTAAAACTACTTCAGATAATTGAATGAAATTTTGCACACTTATAGAATGATGTTAGCAGCATTTTACATACATTTTTAATAAATAATTTAAAATATTTTTATGTTCTCGGCGCTGAAAAAAAATGTCAACTGACGCGGAAAACGTTCACCTTCAATAATATGTAAAGATATTTTTGTCCTTTTGTTCCTATCTAGAGATATGAATTTTTTTGTTACGCGCCGCGGTCTTCCAACATGCGGCGCATTTCGATGATGCCACAGCCCGCATGTGCTCGACCTACGGACATGTTGAAACTTGTATAGCAAATAGCAACTTCTATTGTTTAGAATGTCGTCAGTTCTACTGTACACATTTTGTTTAACATGCGTTAATTAAAATTGTTATCATTATTGAGGTTTTATAGTTGTAACGAGTACGATACACATACAACGTATATGATTTGTAGTGCACGTTTTTGCCAATGTACTGTTCGAACTTTTCATTCCACCAGCAAGTTACTGAGAATAAATTGCGACTATTATGAAATATTTTGCCGCATTCCGCATTTCTTCAGCTTAACCATAAATCGAAACTCAAACCACGTCGCAAACCGAAACCGAAAACACCGTAGACTAACAAAATTCATATCTCTGAATAGCAACAAAAGGACAAAAATATCTTTACAAATTATTGAAGGTGAACGTTTGCCATGTTAGTTGACATATTTTTTTTTCAGAGCCGAGAACATCAAAATATTTTAAATTGTTTATTAAAAATGTATATAAAATGCTGCTATAAAAGCAAATATTCCGTAAATTTATATTTATATGACAGTGTGAACATCATTCTATAAGCGTGCAAAATTTCATTCAAGTATCTGTAGTAGTTTTTGAGATATAAGAAATTGAAAAAAACACAATTTTACTGTTTTCAAATATATAAAAGCCCATAATTTAAACAAAAAAAACAGTTTTGCAAAAATATTTATATCAAAAATTACTCTCCATGTCACTTACACAGAAAAATATTTTTCATGAAAATCGGCGATTTTGTGGAAATTTCGAGGCCCACTTGACGTGGTTTGACTCTATTAGATAATATGTAATTCCGAATTCAAATTCATAAAAATTACACGAATAAGATTCAACAGTAGCCATGTGAAGATTGTATGCTGCAATTTTGCTTGGAGAACAAATTCTTTGACATTTTTGGACTCATATCAGGCATAAATGTGCCTGATATGAGCGCAAGTTTACAAGCTACGCCCATGACTGACAAGTTGGACAGATGGAGTTCAAGAGTAAATTTAGTTTTTATCCGTATTTCCCAGTCTTATACGATCGCGCAATTTGATTTTATCTACGACCAAATGCGCACGCATTACAACTTCCTGAAAAGAGCTCAGGGGCAGTCGCTGTTGATTGGTCGATACAGCCTGAAAAGTGTGTGTTCAAAAGAAGTTCAGTACTTGACTTTCGTCAGTCGAGTATTCACTTTTACCAGTTCCAATTGAACTGACATTTTTTGCTATAAAATAGATATCAAGATGTTCAGAGGAGTTATTACAAAATGGCTGTTCTACTATTTTGAAGAAGACAATTTATATCTTTCTCCGTTGAAAAGTTAGTGTTTGCGCCCTCTATGTAGTCACACTTGAAACATACATTTTCTAACTACAACATAATTCGTATTATGTACCAAAATTCTTCTGAACATCCTATTGAGCTAAATCTAACCATTATTTCACAAAAACGCATAGTTCATGGGAATGCAGTATTGATACACAACCATGCACTGCTAGTCCCCATGCAAAACTGACTCAGACATAACTTCGTTAAAAGATTAATAACTTCTTTTAACAAAGCCGGATTGTCTAGCAGTCTTTAACAAAGTTGTAGACAATTAAATTATCTTTCTTATTTTCATTTACAGTGATATAGGATGCATACAGTGCCACCAAGCGGTGAAAATGCGAGCTAGTGGGTTTTCTCCATGTAGTTTGTTGAAAAATCCCATACAAACTTTAGGCTCATTGGTCCGGTAGCTAGACTTGCCCGATTGGCTTCAAATTTGGAGCAAGTACTCCTGGTGGGACTATAAATTAGGGTTCGCGCGGTTGCGGTAATTACCGCAATCGCGCGGTATTTACCGCATCCGCACCGCAAAATCTGCGGTGCGGTGAGACGCTTTTTTTCCCGCAGATGCGGTGCGGGAAAGAGCTTTTACCGCGTGGTTTTACCGCAACCGCACCGCAAAAAATAATTGATGAAGTGATAATTTTGATTATTCTAAATTGATAAACAGACTGCTATTACGAAAGAAAATCTAGCTGTGTCCGAAATATTTTGACGCTATTATTTTTACGACATATTTTGGACTAGTTATTTGATACTTCTAAGTAAAAATTCACAAACTAACCATTTCAAATACATGAAATGCAAGATCCAAATAGAGACAAAATTATTAGATCATTTAAAAACAATAAATTTGTACTCTTAAATCCAATTTAAAAGTGCATCACTTCTCCCGATTTCTGTTGGTAATCGTGGAATTATGAATCGTATTCGATATCAATTTTTCAATTGCGAATTTTGACTAATTTAAAGGAATTAGAGATAAACTAATTATGCTGGGACTTAAACACAACCCAAAGAATATATTTATCTTCGTCAAACCAAACGAATTTGCAATAATTGGTAGTAAAGGATACAAATGTATGAAAGCGTCCAAAATAAGGAGGGGTCCAAATTTGGATGATTATTCTATCATTCGATCCTCAACATCGTATTTCGTATCTTCTTTGATTGCTGTGTAAATTCAATGTAAATTTTTCTACAGTCAATTTTAATGGACTCTTTCTCAAAAAGTATGCTACATAACTTTTTTTTCGCGTACTTCCATTCAAATTTACTATAATTTTCTACCAAATTAAGTTCTAATATTTTTCAGTTAAGACTATTTTGTAGCTTTTTTTTGCCAAATACCACATAGTTTGACTCCCATTCACTGCAATTAAAGTTTTTGCCTTTGGCTTATTGGTAAAATATTAGAGAAAAATACATTAAATGCTAGAACTTTCGAACTAGCCTTAGGAAAATTATACTTCATACATTTTTAAAGGGAGTAATCTTAGTTTTTGAATGAGAATACATCTGTTTCTTGAAGAATGCGGAAGTTAGAGTTTTGAGATATATTGTCCGTAAAACCCCCTATTTTTAAAAATCATTTATGCTGTATGCTACAAATCATACATTTTTTGCAGTTTTTCTAATGTTCAATAATTCTGTACCGGTTGAGACCGGACACCTGATTAGATGTAATGTATAGAGCAATTTTTTCGTCAAATATGGCGTCGTTCTTATTGATGAAATACAGTATGTTTTTATTTCACTGTATTGGAATATATGCGCTACTATATGAAGTACTGGTATTTCGACTTTAAATTTTTGTTGGTGAAATTCCTTTAAGAATGAAAGGTGGTTTTATTACGTAAATGCGAAAATCATCCATTTTATTTTCATATGTCAAAAGCATTGAAAATAGGAAAATTTAAAGAAAAAAATATGCAACTTCATTTCTTATTACATTTTTATTCCCCTTTTTTCAATTAACTGCAGGGTTGCTAAAATAAAAGTTTTCCTATTACTGCAGTAGAACCTTTTTGCCTTTCTCATATAGAAAGGTTATGCAATCACTCTGAAAAACGTCAATCTAATCCCGGCCCGGAGGGCCGAGTGTCATATCCCATTCGACTCAGTTCGTCGAGATCGGAAAAAGTCTGTATGTGTGTGTATGTATGTGTGTGTATGTGTGTGTGTATGTATGTGCGTATGTGTCAAATAATGTCACTCATTTTTCTCAGAGATGGCTGGACCGATTTGCCCAAACTTAGTCTCAAATGAACGGTGCAACCTTCCCATCGGCTGCTATTGAATTTTGGATCGATCGGAATTCTGGTTCCGGAATTACGGGTTTCAGAGTGCGGCCACACAGAAATTTCTCATATAAACTATAGGAAAAATTAAAAATAGAATTTTTATTTTTGATGCTAAATGTGTTCAAGGTGCATGAAACGTCGAGGTTTGATGCAAACTCGAAAAAATTTTTGACGACGATTCACTTTTTTGGATTTTGGCACATTTTTGCCTTTCTCATATAGAAAGGTTATGAAATCACTCTGAAAAACGTCAACCTAATTCCGGCCCGGAGGGCCGAGTGTCATACCCCATTCGATTCAGTTCGTCGAGATCGGAAAAAGTCTGTATGTGTGTGTGTATGTATGTATGTGTGTGTATGTGTGTGTATGTATGTGCGAATGTGTCAAATAATGTCACTCATTTTTCTCAGAGATGGTTGGACCGATTTGCCCAAACTTAGTCTCAAATGAAAGGTGCAACCTTCCCATCGGCTGCCATTGAATTTTGGATCGATTGGAATTCTGGTTCCGGAATTACGGGTTTCAGAGTGCGGCCACACAGAAATTTCTCATATAAACTATAGGAAAAATTAAAAATAGAATTTTTATTTTTGATGCTAAATGTGTTCAAGGTGCATGAAACGTCGAGATTTGATGCAAACTCGAAAAAAAAATTTGACGACGATTCACTTTTTTGGATTTTGGCACATTTTTGCCTTTCTCATATAGAAATGTTATGCAATCACTCTGAAAAACGTCAACCTAATCCCGGCCCGGAGGGCCGAGTGTCATATCCCATTCGACTCAGTTCGTCGAGATCGGAAAAAGTCTGTATGTGTGTGTATGTATATATGTGTGTGTATGTGTGTGTATGTGTGTGTGTATGTATGTGCGTATGTGTCAAATAATGTCACTCATTTTTCTCAGAGATGGCTGGACCGATTTGCCCAAACTTAGTCTCAAATGAAAGGTGCAACCTTCCCATCGGCTGCTATTGAATTTTGGATCGATCGGAATTCTGGTTCCGGAATTACGGGTTTCAGAGTGCGGCCACACAGAAATTTCTCATATAAACTATAGGAAAAATTAAAAATAGAATTTTTATTTTTGATGCTAAATGTGTTCAAGGTGCATGAAACGTCGAGATTTGATGCAAACTCGAAAATTTTTTTACGACGATTCACTTTTTTGGATTTTGGCACATTTTTGCCTTTCTCATATAGAAAGGTTATGCAATCACTCTGAAAAACGTCAACCTAATCCCGGCCAAATTTTTTTTTCGACTCGCATAAGGTTTCTGGATTTTAACAGGGGCGTAGTTGATGGTTTACGGAGAGGGGTTACCCCCCCTCCCCTCTACTGTTCACTCCCCTCCTTTAAAAATCTCCTTAAATCAGCCCTCAGACCACCACCTCATCCAGCCCTCATACCCCTCCCTTTCAACTCCATCATCTTTAAACCACCACTATATCACAAAGCATACCAATTTAAGCTGGGGAGTCGTTCGTTCATGGGACTTTCGTCCTCCTCACATACCCACCCCTGCATGACAAAATGAGTTAGCAAGCAGAAAGCATTGATCTAATGCTGATTAGGCTAGTGGAGTATGATATTTCTAGAGAAAATTTTCAATAGGACGTAAGTAACATTGAGAGCCTCTCTTTGTTTACTTTCTCTTTCGTTTATTACGACGTCATTATAACACTTTGTACTAATTTTCCAGTACATATCGAAAGCCGACGGTTTTTACTACAATATTATGCAAAGAGTAGAGTAGTAAATGTTGAAATGGCCGAATAATGAACAGAAGAGAAAGACCTCAAAGAGAATCTCTCATTATTACTTACGTCCTATTGAAAATTTTCTCTAGATTTTTTTTTGTTTCAGGTGTTTCACCGTCGACACGTAGCTCATCAAGTTCATGGCTGGCATGCCATTGTGTATAAGTGCAAAGTGTACTAAGAATGTAATGGACACTTCCACAAGTATGTTGAACATAAAAAGCCTCCGTGCCATAGTTTAGAGAAATGAGAAAGGCACAATTGCACCGCTAGGTGGATTAAAACAGGTTTTGAATGTATAATGTTTGCCTTTAAATGAACGGAATTTTATTAAAAGAAAATGCAAAAGTTGATTTTTTCATAAACATTACATTCGGAGGAGTCTCTTAAAGTTAAATTTCGTGTGAATAAAAATAACATTTTATTATATACTGTTACACAAATGAACAATTTTCCAACACTATTTTTAAAAATATAAAAATTTTACCGCATTACCGCGCGGTGCGGTAAATAAAGTGCGGTTGCGGTAAGCGGTGCGGTTTTATTATTTTTTTACGGTTGCGGTGCGGACAATCCATTTACCGCCCACATCCGCACCGCGACGCACCCTACTATAAATCGACTCCGGGGTGGGCCGATAAGGGTCATTTTTTATCACTCTATTGCAAAAGTTTCTATATTCAAATAGTTTCTGCAATATTTACGAACAACAAATCCTACAACATTTTTGTTACATTATAATTGTATAGTTAAACACATAATCTAGTTAAAAATATGAGTCTATATTAGTACTTTGAAAACTGCCACTATTACTATAGACGCTGACCAACAGTAATAGTTGAACCTATACGAAAATTTGTTATATTAAAAGTAAAATAATTGTTTACAATTCCGTCAATCTCATTAATTTTTGACTCTAACGGATAAAATCAATTATCTATAATATCCTACATGCAGATACTGACAACCTAGCTTCTAGTTTGAATTCACAATGAGGTAATATTTTTGCAAATCTGCTGCGAATAGGTTTTGTACAGAAAACTTTCGTAGAACTAACGAATTTTTCGCACATATGATGAATAATTCGTAATTATACGGAAGCGCTTTTATTTTTATAACCATGGAACGACTTTCGTAGGCTTATTCCTATATTTCATCAAACAATTCGTTTGGCTAATGAATTACATCATTAGCCAAACGAATTGTTTGATGAAATATAAGAAAGCTTTTCTAATATTTACGAGCATCTTTCATAATATAATTTTTTTTTTTTTGAGGAATCCTTAAAATTATTATGCACAAAAAATTCATTCGCTGAACGAATTTATTCGTAAATCTGCTACAAATAGGTTCAACCACGGATCCGAGCATTTTCGTGGATTGTAAATAGTTGGTTTCGTTCATTTCACGAACTAAAACATGGTGACTTGAACAACAATTTTTTTGTGATTTCTCGTATTTAGTGTTCGCAGAAAAATTTGTAGAATGAAAATAGATGTAAAATTAAATCATTCATTCCACAAATACATGTACTTTTTCAACGGATTTTGATATAATTTTACACGTTGATTGAAAATTACAGTTTGATTAACAGAATGACCAATTAATTTTATTTCAATATGATTGAAAAATATGTTACCTGGAATAAAAGTGCAAAATCATATGCTTTTATGCTTTATTTATGTGCATTGATTTTAATTTGATTTTCAATCATATTTTTGATTCAAGCAATATTTGTTTACAACCAAGGCGGTTTACAGGTGAGTAAAGCCATGTCAAGTGATCCTCGAATTTTTCGTAAAATCACCGATTTTCATGAGGTATATTTTATTGTATAAAAATTATGGTGAATAGCTTTTGGTAAAAATATTTCGTTAAAACTCCTTTTTTTCTTTGAGATATTAACCCTTAAACTTTATTGCATGATAAAATTGTAAATTTTATATCTCAAAAACTACTGAAGATAATCGAATGAATTTTTGTACACTTATAGAATGATATTAACACTATCTCACAAAAATATATCTATTGTATAATTGAGTAAATAACGGTACTTTTCATCTATTTAAAAATTGCGGCGTTGCCAATATGTAAGTGTTCGCGGGCTGCATCAAAGTGGGCCATGCGTTGAAGGAACACACCGTTACAAAATCATCCATAACTTTCGATAGGAATAAAAATGAAAAATTATCAATACATATTTTTGAAGGTGAAGGATTGCTGCATAATTTGACATACTTCCTGAAATTTTTTAGCGTGAAGAACACAAGAAAAAATGCAATTGAAATTTTCAAATAGATGAAAAGTACCGTTATTTACTCAATTATACAATAGATATATTTTTGTGAGATAGTGTTAATATCATTCTATAAGTGTACAAAAATTCATTTAATTATCTTCAGTACTTTTTGAGATATAAAATTTACAATTTTATCATGCAATAAAGTTTAAGGGTTAATATCTCAAAGAAAAAAGTGAGTTTTAACGAAATATTTATACCAAAAGCTATTCACCATAATCCCTATACAATAAAATATATCTCATGAAAATCCGTGATTTTGCGAAAAATTCGAGGATCACTTGACATAGCTTTACTCAGGTCGTGTAAACTTCATCATTTTTTGTGTGTACATTGCACGAAATTTATCATCGAAGACGAAACTATTTCTCGTGATTGAAACAAAATGTCCGATCTCGACGAACTAAGTTGGTTTGTATATGATACGACCTCCAGACCAGGATTAGGTTGACGATTTTCAGAGTGATTGCAAAACGTTTCTATATGAGAAAGGCAAAATGATTGATCCGGCTTATATGGAAGTTTCATATGTGACCGGACGATTCAGTCTATATTTCCGGTACAATATATCCGATCCGTACAAAATTTTGCGGCAGTCTATGAAGGTTTGAAACTAATTTTGTGAAAATCGGCCCAACCATATTCGAGAAACTGACATGAGTTTGGTAATTTTGAGAAATGGCCTTTTTCCAGGGACTGCAAGGACCTTTTATAATCGTCAATATGACCAACGAGATTTCGAGATGGAGGTGAAGGTTTGACCTGGGGTGCACCAGCCATATTTTAAACCTTCTATTTCATGCTTGGTTTGTGATGTGAAAATCGGCTCAACCATCGCCGAATCGCTGGTATGGGTTTAGTTTTGGAATATGCCCGATAACTGGGACTTCCGGAATTGTCGATAGTGGACAATAACTTCGAAGAATCTTTGATTGGCTATCACTGATCTAGACCTGCAGATCGAGGTTTGTAAAAAGTTTGTAAAACTCGGTCAATAGGTGTGACATTAACTTGCAAGTAAGCAAGGTCACCTGTGGGTATCAAGAACAGAGCTTAAAAACATTGACCTCCCTGCCTGAACTTGAAACAGAAACGAAATTCAATTCATGCCCGCCGCGATGAATGAAATGTTTCCTTCGTCATTCGTTTTCCCGATACAGCGCATTCTGGTTCGGATATGTCCGGTTTCAGAAGCAAACTGAATTTTGTTTCTATGATAGCTATGAGAGGGATTATATTGAGCAAAAGTGCACCAGATATAGATTACGCAGTTCACTTAGGCTTCGAAAATGTAAAAGATGTCATCTTCTGCCTTCAAACTGTCCACATAATAATAAATAAATGCTTCGGTTTGTTGAATTTATATCTCCCTTGCACTCGAATGTTCGATTTTGCATGAAAGTTCGGATGAATGCTTCGACATAATCGCCCTCACAGAGACGTGGCTTAGCGATAGCACTCTGTCAGTGCAAGCATTTGGTGCCAACTACGATGTTTTCCGAACTGATCGCAGCTCACGCAACAGTCTCAAGGCTACCGGAGGCGGGGTACTTGTGGCTATCCATCGTCGATTGAAAGCGCAACTGATTGACGATACTTTGGGGGTCTGTGTCTAGCAGGTGTGGGTGCGAATCAAACTGGCTGGCTACGCACTTTTTCTTTGCGTGGTTTATCTTCCACCGGGTCCGCACTCGCGATTCGACATTGATTGATTCACATACTGAGTCACTGGAACGGATTCCCGCTCAAGCAAGCCCGGTTGATGAGATCCTGATTGTTGGTGATTTCAATTTCTCCGGATTAAAATGGCGCTCTGCTTCTGACGGATTTATGTTCGCTGATCCCGAACTGTCATCTTTTCATGCTGGTATCACCAGTTTGCTTGACTGCTACAGTCTAAATCTGCTGCGCCAAACGAATAATGTGGTGAACGAGAACAACAGAATCCTTGATCTTTGTTTTTCGAGCAAATCTGACTACGCGCCAAAAGTTACCGCAGCACTGTTCCCCCTGGTAAAGACTGTTAGACACCACCGTCCTCTGCATATATTGCTTGAAGCGATTCGAGTGAAGCATGACTGCAATGCTTCTGACACCGTCAGCTATAATTTTAGAATAGCCAACTATAATAGCATTATTGACTTCCTGTCGAATATCCACTGGACTGAAATTCTCGACAATGATGATGTCAACGTTGCAGTGCAGACCTTCTCCAATGTTATGAGCTATGCTATCGATCGATATGTACCCAAAAGAAGTGGCCTTCAATCTAAGCATCCAGCGTGGCACACTGCCGAGCTGAGACGGTTAAAAGCGACTAAAAGAGCCGCTCTGAAGAAGTACTCCAAGTTTGGGGGCTACGTGCTGCGACAACACTACGTTCATGTTAACCAAGTCTATAAAAAGACATCGAAGCGTTGCCATGCCGATTACTTGCGAAACGTGCAACGTAAGTTAAAGTCCAAACCTAACACATTCTGGAAGCATGTAAACGAGCAAAGAAAGGAATCCGGGTTGCCTTCAACGATGAGCTATGGAGGACGTATGAGCTCTAGTTTACAGGAGATCTGCCAACTATTCTCTGAAAAGTTCGCGAGTGTTTTCTCCAACGAGAAACTGACACCGACCCAGGCTTCACGCGCGGCTCTCAATGTACCTCAATCATACCAGTCTTTGAACTCTATCAATATCGACAATAATAGGGTACAACTGGCGATTAGCAAAATGAAGGCTTCAACCTCGGCAGGCCCAGATGGTATACCAACTATTATTATAAAAAAACGCTCTGCCGGTCTAATTGAACCTCTTTGTCATCTGTTTCAATTGTCGCTAACTACCGGAGTATTTCCTGAACTCTGGAAATCCTCCTTCATGTTTCCAGTTCACGAAAAAGGTGATAAAAAGGTAATCGACAACTACCGTGGTATTACAACGCTAAGCGCAGTTCCTAAGCTGTTTGAAATGGCTGTGTTGGAACCCATCTCCAGCCACTGCAAACAGTATATCTCCGAGACTCAGTATGGATTTATGCCGAAACGTTCAACATCTACGAATCTTCTGTCGTTCACAACATATGTTACAGATGCTATGTCGGACGGCCTTCAAACTGACGTTAACTACACGGACCTGCTTTTGACAAAATAAATCACGCTTTTGCAGTGGCAAAGTTGGATAGACTTGGCTTTGGTACTAATATTCTCCGTTGGATGCAATCGTATCTCAGTGATCGACGTCTAGCAGTCAAGATAGGTGATTGTGTATCCGAAGAGTTCTTTGCTTCATCTGGTATTCCGCAAGGCAGCCATCTCGGTCCATTGATTTTTCTTCTGTATTTCAACGACGTTAACTTTTGTTTAGAAGGACCACGGTTGTCTTTCGCCGACGACCTCAAGTTATACCATAGAATCCGGAACGCCAACTGGAAACCTTTGCGGAATGGTGCGAGATCAACCGAATGACCCTAAACCTTAAGAAATGTACGGTCATTACGTTCTCGAGGAAAAAACGCCAATTCGATTCGATTACTGTCTAGCTGAATCCACGATTGACAGAGCGAATTGTCTCAAAGATCTCGGAGTTTTTCTCGATGAACAACTGACGTTTAAACAGCATATCAGCTGTATTGTCGCAAAGGCATCACGCGGTTTGGGGTTCATAATGAGAATAGCTAAGCACTTTTCAGATATTTACTGCTTGAAATCTATCTACTGCTCACTCGTTCGATCAACTCTGGAATATTGTTCAGTTGTGTGGAACCCTCATTATCTCAACGGTGTCCATCGAATTAAGACAGTACAGCGCAGATTTGTTCGGTTTGCCCTTCGTCGATTGCCTTGGAGCAACCCTCACCAGCTGCCAAGTTATGAAAGCCGGGGTTTACTTATTGGACTCGATACATTGCAAGTGCGACGGGATCTATTCCGTGCTATGACGATTTCGGATATGTTGCAAGATCGAATTGACTGCCCCGAGCTTCTCAGTGCGATAAACATGAACGTTCACCCTCGCGCACTTCGCAATAATTTATTCCTCCGATTACCTCTTCGCCGGACTAACTATGGAGTAAACGGTGCCATCATTGGTTTGCAGCGGATCTTCAACAGAGTATCATCCGAGTTCGATCTTCATATTCCACGTAGCAGATTACAATTTGACTTTTTAAATAGATTAAGAAATTATCATTAGGACCACACTGTGTCTGTTGATATTAATTAATTATAAATAAATTACAGAATATAATTCTAAGTATCATTTTAAATCAAAATGTATTTAGCAAAAATCTTCCAAAATGCAATAGTTTTCGAAACATTTGGAATTTTGCTCCAACAAAAACAATTATTTCGTGTAATTATGCCTTTTTTAAAAGTCATTCGCGTTACCCCGTCATAAAATGTCAATAATCTAATGTTTATCAGTGAAAAAAGCGACCGGGAGATGGTTATACGAATGTTCGGCTTTTTCGATCTATAATATAAGAACGGTATAAAACAGCCGCTCTTATATTATAGACCGAAAAAGCCGAACATCCGTATTACTAATGTTTATCGTTTTTAAAACGTAAAAGAATTTTTTAGTGTATTCATGTAGAAGCTTTCAATTAGAAACTTTCGACATATTTTTATAATTGATACTAAAAAATACAATTGTGCCGTGTCGTATCCGGTGGGCTGAAATCTCTCGAAGTATTTTAGCCCAGAATTGACCCATTGGTTTCTGTCCCCGTGTCGTAAGAAGCGACTAACAACAGATGTGGCTGTGGTCCACTAGCAGGTTGATAACAGTCTATTATCTTTCTTCTGACTGAACCAGCCTAGAGGCCGTATGGCATCAGGCACACAGTGGGACGAAATAAAAAAGCCGGACATTGATATTGGCGACGAAACTATTGGTTATGGCACTTTGATATCTTTGGAAATGTTTCTTTATTTTTGAGTTGTTTAATATAATGATGAAAAATTTTAATTGAAGGGGGTATATAAGCAGATAAAAAAATAACTTTGCATGTTGTTGCTAAAATTGATAGTCATGTATGGAAAATTTGCAGACGAAATGATTTTATAAAACTTTGTTGAAGTAGCAAAATGGCTATCTGTTAAGCGAACAAAGTTTTTGAGTGAAATTGAAGTACATGTCGGGATACCCCCTTAAAAAGCTTTTTTACTGTAAGTTTTGTAGTTGATTTTTTACAGTTTTTCATCATTCTAGAAAATCCTTGCAGAATTGATACACTCGCTATCTCTTCGTTTTGGGGATGTATGCCCTGTTTTTTGGTTGTTTTGGGCTAAATTTAAAAGGCTATGGTTTGTGGATTAGCAGGTAGTAGCAGCTAAATTTATTTATTTGTCGTTCAGCAAGAAATGCCGTATTGATGCATATATAAATCATAGGGCGATCTAAAGTGATCCTTGGAATACAGTGGGGTAAAATAGACTAGCGTTTCAATAAATTATTTTTACTATGAAGCATGAAAAAAAACCTGTTTTAATCCACCTAGCGGTGCAATTGTGCCTTTCTCATTTCTCTAAACTATGGCACGGAGGCTTTTTATGTTCAACATACTTGTGGAAATGTCCATTACATTCTTAGTACACTTTGCACTTATACACAATGGCATGCCAGCCATGAACTTGATGAGCTACGTGTCGACGGTGAAACACTTGAAACAAAAAAAATCTAGAGAAAATTTTCAATAGGACGTAAGTAATAATGAGAGATTCTCTTTGAGGTCTTTCTCTTCTGTTCATTATTCGGCCATTTCAACATTTACTACTCTACTCTTTGCATAATATTGTAGTAAAAACCGTCGGCTTTCGATATGTACTGGAAAATTAGTACAAAGTGTTATAATGACGTCGTAATAAACGAAAGAGAAAGTAAACAAAGAGAGGCTCTCAATGCTACTTACGTCCTATTGAAAATTTTCTCTAGAAATATCATACTCCATTAGCCTAATCAGCATTAGATCAATGCTTACTGCTTGCTAACTCATTTTGTCATGCGGGGGTGGGTATGTGAGGAGGACGAAAGTCCCATGAACGAACGACTCCCCAGCTTAAATTGGTATGCTTTGTGATATAGTGGTGGTTTAAAGATGATGGAGTTGAAAGGGAGGGGTATGAGGGCTGGATGAGGTGGTGGTCTGAGGGCTGATTTAAGGAGATTTTTAAAGGAGGGGAGTGAACAGTAGAGGGGGGGGGGGGTAACTCCTCTCCGTAAACCATCAACTACGCCCCTGTTAAAACCCAGAAACCTTATGCGAGTCGAAAAAAAAATTTGGCCGGGATTAGGTTGACGTTTTTTGGAGTGATTGCATAACCTTTCTATATGAGAAAGGCAAAAATGTGCCAAAATCCAAAAAAGTGAATCGTCGTCAAATTTTTTTTTCGAGTTTGCATCAAATCTCGACGTTTCATGCACCTTGAACACATTTAGCATCAAAAATAAAAATTCTATTTTTAATTTTTCCTATAGTTTATATGAGAAATTTCTGTGTGGCCGCACTCTGAAACCCGTAATTCCGGAACCAGAATTCCGATCGATCCAAAATTCAATAGCAGCCGATGGGAAAGTTGCACCTTTCATTTGAGACTAAGTTTAGGCAAATCGGTCCAGCCATCTCTGAGAAAAATGAGTGACATTATTTGACACATTCGCACATACATACACACACACATACACACACACATACATACACACACACATACAGACTTTTTCCGATCTCGACGAACTGAGTCGAATGGGATATGACACTCGGCCCTCCGGGCCGGGATTAGGTTGACGTTTTTCAGAGTGATTGCATAACCTTTCTATATGAGAAAGGCAAAAATGTGCCAAAATCCAAAAAAGTGAATCGTCGTCAAATTTTTTTTCGAGTTTGCATCAAATCTCGACGTTTCATGCACCTTGAACACATTTAGCATCAAAAATAAAAATTCTATTTTTAATTTTTCCTATAGTTTATATGAGAAATTTTTGTGTGGCCGCACTCTGAAACCCGTAATTCCGGAACCAGAATTCCGATCGATCCAAAATTCAATAGCAGCCAATGGGAAAGTTGCACCTTTCATTTGAGACTAAGTTTGGGCAAATCGGTCCAGCCATCTCTGAGAAAAATGAGTGACATTATTTGACACATTCGCACATACACACACATACACACACATACATACACATACAGACTTTTTCCGATCTCGACGAACTGAGTCGAATGGGATATGACACTCGGCCCTCCGGGCCGGGATTAGGTTGACGTTTTTCAGAGTGATTGCATAACCTTTCTATATGAGAAAGGCAAAAATGTGCCAAAATCCAAAAAAGTGAATCGTCGTCAAATTTTTTTTCGAGTTTGCATCAAATCTCGACGTTTCATGCACCTTGAACACATTTAGCATCAAAAATAAAAATTCTATTTTTAATTTTTCCTATAGTTTATATGAGAAATTTCTGTGTGGCCGCACTCTGAAACCCGTAATTCCGGAACCAGAATTCCGATCAATCCAAAATTCAATAGCAGCCGATGGGAAGGTTGCACCTTTCATTTGAGACTAAGTTTGGGCAAATCGGTCCAGCCATCTCTGAGAAAAATGAGTGACATTATTTGACACATACGCACATACATACACACACACATACACACACACATACATACATACACACACACATACAGACTTTTTCCGATCTCGACGAACTGAGTCGAATGGGACATGACACTCGGCCCTCCGGGCCGGGATTAGGTTGACGTTTTTCAGAGTGATTGCATAACCTTTCTATATGAGAAAGGCAAAAATGTGCCAAAATCCAAAAAAGTGAATCGTCGTCAAATTTTTTTTCGAGTTTGCATCAAATCTCGACGTTTCATGCACCTTGAACACATTTAGCATCAAAAATAAAAATTCTATTTTTAATTTTTCCTATAGTTTATATGAGAAATTTCTGTGTGGCCGCACTCTGAAACCCGTAATTCCGGAACCAGAATTCCGATCGATCCAAAATTCAATAGCAGCCGATGGGAAGGTTGCACCTTTCATTTGAAACTAAGTTTGGGCAAATCGGTCCAGCCATCTCTGAGAAAAATGAGTGACATTATTTGACACATACGCACATACATACACACACATACATACATACACACACATACAGACTTTTTCCGATCTCGACGAACTGAGTCGAATGGGATATGACACTCGGCCCTCCGGGCCGGGATTAGGTTGACGTTCTTCAGAGTGATTGCATAACCTTTCTATATGAGAAAGGCAAAACATTATGCAAAATTAATAAACATTTGAAATATTATAGTCCATTCCATATACTCCAACATTCAAAGTTATTTTTTTTTGCTATTATGCTCATAAGTCATCAGTGTCCTCCCAATCATCTTCTTCGTCATTGTATTAAACTCAATTATATTAAACTACTCAAAAAATAAAGAAACCTTTTCGAAGACATCAAACCAATAGTTTTATCGCAAATATGAATGTCCGGCTTTTTTGATTCCGCCCACTGTGCGGCAGGTTGAAGTATCTCAGCGAAGAATTGATCTACTTGGTTCCAGATCTCATGTCGTAAGAGTCCTCGAGTCGAAGTGTTTCTCCATGCCGAGGACTGAACGACTGGCATGAGTGTCGTGGATATTGTCCTTGCTGTGTTAAGCGAATCTCTTACACACTGGACGTTTGTTTCATCGCAAATTGTGAGATTCAAATGATGGTTATGTCACTAATGCCCACTTCGGGTTTCGCTATTAGCGATTATAAGCCAACGTTTGGTATCTTCTAGTAGCACTTAAGGTTATGAAATGTACAATGCTCTGATCGACCATGGTTTGAGTAGCCCAAATTAATCTTCAGCATAGACGTATAGCAACTATGAATCTATCTCGCCTTTTGCAGGAATCAAAAGCTTTTCTAAGTTCAAGAACCGTATTTCCATGAAGGAAACTTCTGTGTTGGAAAGCTACTTAACCTCGTCTTCGTATCTTACAACAAAATGGCATGGTAACTCCACGCTGAACGCCTCGAACATGTAAACTTGTGAATGGTGCTATCAATGCATACAGGAGCGTATCCAGAAAAAAAATTCGGAGTGGCTCCAAAATTTCGACTTTGAAATGTTCATTGTACAATTTGTAATATGTAATAGCCTCATTTAATTAAAATCGATTTTGGTAATCGAATCTGGTTTGGAATGACTTAGAATGAATTCAAAATAGAAACTATTTTAAAAATTTAAAAATAGAAACTATTTTAAAATTTCTCAAGAAGTTTCCGGGTGGGGGTCCGGACCCCCAAGACCCCCTTCCCTCTGGATCCGCCACTGGACGCATATCTTTTATCCGACCTGAAACTCGTGATATTTGTGCTGTCACAGTCAATGTGACTGATGATAACATAAACAGAAAATACGTCTATTGTTCGGCATATTCGCCGCATAATGAATCATCACCTTCTGATGATTTCAAAATGGTTGTATCATACTGTGGCAGAAATGGGTTTATACCCATAATCGGCATTGATGCAAATACCCCATTGCTTTCTTATGGGACTTGCAACTATAGGTACACTACATCAACTATAGGTGCAAGGGAGCTCAAAATTCTAAGAAAATATTTTTTTTCGATAGTTATTTGAGCAAATTTCAAGGATAACAGTTTTATTGTCGCATAATTTTAGTGCGACGAATCGATAAAAAAATATTTGTTGATGGTTGGTATCTTAGTTAGGCATATAACCCACTACTGCAACTATTGGTACACCTCAACTATAGGAGCACCCACCCTACATATTTTTAAATTTCATGCTAATTGACATACAAAACTGTAATTTTGCTACAGAATATAATTCTAAGTATCATTTTAAATAAAAATGAATTTTGCAAAAATCTTCCAAAATGCGATAGTTGTCGAGACATTTGAAATTTTGCTTCAACAAAAACAATTACTTCGTGTAATTATGCCTTTTTTAAAAGTCATTCGCGTTACCCCACCATAACATGTCAATAATTTAATGTTTATCGTTTTTAAATCGAAAAAGAACTTGTTTTTAGTGTATTCATGTAGAAGCTTTCAATAAAAAAGTTTTCCTTACAACTTTTAACATATTTTGATAAATGATACTATTTGCAGTCAAAAATACTATTTTCTTTTTGAATATGATTCTAATCACCATTTTAAATGCTCATAACAAATTTTTTCTGAAATGTAAGATCTCGAGATATTCAAAATTTTGTTTTAACAAAGCAATTATTTCATTTTATTACGACCTTTTATAAGTTATTCGCGTTTCTCCATCATCAACAAAAGGTTTTTCAAAAGGCCCATAAAATTTCCTGTAACTGTCTCTTTGATATCAAAACGATATTGTAAACCATTTGAAAGCTATAAACTATGTATTTTCGGATAACTTTTAAACGGTTTATTACATCGCCTCCGTGTCAAAGGGAAAGTTACAGGTAATGTTATGAGCCATTTAAAAAATCTATTGTTGTAAGTAATAGGTGATGTTACGACTGTCGTTGGTACAGAGGGGTATATTCGGCTTTTCAGTCAATAAATAATATCGAACACTACTTTTTTATAATGTCCAGACGTTTCGACCGTTGGTTTCGGCCTTCTTCAGTGTAAATCTGTAATAGTTTTATTTTTCAAAAAGATTTGACATGGTATTCTTGGATTTCACAGTTAACTCACTATAGGTAGCGTTTTTGTTCTTCGCTTCATACCAGCAGTCTATCGTCGGAAATATTTGCTTCCAATGTTTTGGCGCTGAGGGTATATTGCGCATTTGCTTCATTAATTTGACTCAATCAGAAAAAACAACGGAAATTTTTGGAGCACTGTTAACTTTTGGGCACAATGGAAAACTAATCATTCGAATGGCTGTTGGTAGCGAAAGGGGGGTTCCTTATGGTTGGAGAGTGAGATCTGTGGTTCAGAGAGAGGAAGAGAGAAACTGGGAAAAGAGATTTTGGATGATCACTGAATGTTAATTGAGTGACTTGAGTACTGTGCTGTCGTCGAAGAGCGGGGTGGTGGGACGTTTGGTCGGGCTCGTTTTTCCGTGTTGCTTCGTACTGTATGAAGTACTCCAGCGTAGGTCGCACTTATACCTTCTACATCGTTCCTTCTATTAACAGTGTTTGAAGTATTGTAAATGTGGAAGCACTCTAGCATGGGGAGTGTGTGTGGATTAAAGGTTTGATCTATAATTTTGACTTGATCCAAACCAAAACGGTGATCGCGATTCACATAGTGTTCTACGAGGGCAGTTTTTTGACTGAGTTGAACTATTTCTGGATCGGTGTATGCGTGACCAGAATTTATCAGCTCGTCCAATTTGTTGATGTTGGACTGGTGACCGTATATTCTGGTCTTCAACCTATTTCTGGTCATACCTAAATAGCATTTCTCACAGCTGTTACAGGGAATGCTATATATGACGTTGCTTTTTGCTAGATGCGGTATTGGGTCCTTTACCTTAGTAAAGAAGGATTCGATGGTGTGCATATTTTTGGTTGCTATCGTAACTGTTGGATAGTCGGTTTTTAAACTTTTGGTAATCAGTTGACTAAGGCTTGGAATGTACGGGAGAAAGATGTATGTTGTTTGGCGGCTTTCTTCGGGAGGTTCAACGGTATTGCGGCTGAGAGGGCTAGTGGTGTGAATGTTTGAACTTATTCGGTGGAAGAGACGGTTTATGAGTGAGGTCGGGTAATCGTTCCGGCGGAGTTGGTTTTGTATTATTTTCTTCTGTTGGGCCATGCCGAGGCTGGGACTTAGGCGGATGACCCTGCTAATGAGGTTCGTTTACTTTCTGCTGGATGGGATGGAGCGAGTGGTAGTTGAGTACCCTGCCGGAGGCGATAGGTTTGCAGTACCACTCTGTTGTCATTGTATGGTCAGCATTGCGAATGACAGTCATGTCCAAAAACGGGATGCGACGTTCGATCTCTTGTTCTACGGTGAATTGCAAGTGGCTGTTATAGTCGTTGAAGACGTCGAGTGTTGTTATTATTTGATCTCTTGGCAAAAGTAGCAGGAAATCGTCTACATACTTTCTCAGGAACGGAACAGTGAACGGTAGTTTTTTTAGAACGGTTTTTACTAGTGTGTTCAAAACTAGGTCTGCCAATATTGGAGACAGTGGGTTGCCCATTGCTGTGCCAAACTTTTGCAGATAAAAGTTCGATCGGAGCATGAAGTAGCTTGTGTTTAAAAGAAATTCCATCATTTCAAGGAACAGGTCCAGATTTATGTTTGTCTTCGTGCGAATAATATCCCAGTTTTCAATGATGTCTCGTATCACTAGCTCTTTTGGAATGTTTGTGAAAAGCGAGATAACATCAAACGATACCAGAATGTGTCCGTCGGGAATTTTCATGCTGTTAATTTCAGCGGCTAAAGTGTAGGAGTCTTTAATGTTGTACTCACTATGAATTGCTGTTTGTAGGATGTTGCAGACAAATTTTGAAAGTCGGTATGTTGGGTTTGTGATGTTGGGTATGACAGGCCTCAGAGGAAGGTTCGCTTTGTGAGCTTTGGGTTGTCCATATATCCGTGGGCAAACAGCTGCATGATTTTGCAATTGGTAAGCTGTTCTGTTAGCTATCAGTGCTAATTCTTTTAATCGTTTGACGAACTGGTTGGTTTTGGTTTCAAATGTAGTGGTCGGGTCTTTGGTTAGCTTTTGATATGTTTCTTTATCATTTACCAGGCATTTCATTTTGCTATCGTAGTCTTCCAATGTCATTATGACTGTCCTGTTTCCTTTGTCTGCCTGGATGATGCAGAGGTCTGGGTTCTTTTTCAAAAACGTGCGGGTCGTTTTCTGTGCGGATTAGCAAAACTTCGTTACTGGATCTGTCGTATTGTTTTGGTTTGGGTGATGGAGATGGTTTTGTATGTGGTTCGCTATTAGACATCGATTTTTCTCCTGCATTTCTTTCTCTGGATGCGATTTTATGATGGACTCAACGCCTGCAAGCAAGTGGTAGACTGGAATTTGGCTGGTGTTGGTGGAGGGTAGGGTGAATTTTGGCCCTAGACTGAGAAGGGTCATGGTTTCGGTGGGAATGTCTTTTGCAGTTGCATTCAGAATTGCTTTTTCGTTCAAACTTGGCACTAGTTTTGTAGCGTTTGCTGCTTTTTCAAGCAGACTGGTGAGTTTTTTGGTTACTACACGATCGCCATCTTTGCTTTTGTTCCGGGATGAGATCTCTTGTGTTTCAAAAAACTTACTCGATCTGTTATCACCGGCTGCTTTCAATATTATCTGCCTAAGAGCTGTAATCTGCTGTTTTAATTGATCAATTGTGTACCAGGTATGCTTGATCTCTATGTTTAGAATCGATTTCTTCATTCGGGTTATTGTGTGTTGAAGTTTGAACATGAATGGGCTTCTATCCTCTAGAAGGGGGAAAACGCACTTCAGCGAGTTAACTATGTGGTTGGGAAAGACTCCATTTCTTCTGCATTTTGTCAGGAAATCTTTCCTAGTTGTCATACTGCATAGTTTAGAGTTGCAGTCGGCATATTGTTTAAACACTTTTAATGTTTCCTGCCCAAAAGTGTACTCGATGTATTGGAAGAATTGGAAATGTATAGCGGCCATTGTTGTAAGTAATAGGTGATGTTACGACTGTCGTTGGTACAGAGGGTATATTCGGCTTTTCAGTCAATAAATATTATCGAACACTTCTTTTTTATAATGTCCAGACGTTTCGACCGTTGGTTTCGGCCTTCTTCAGTGGAAATCTGTAATAGTTTTATTTTTCAAAAAGATTTGACATGGTATTCTTGGATTTCACAGTTAACTCACTATAGGTAGCGTTTTTGTTCTTCGCTTCATACAAGCGGTCTATCGTCGGAAATATTTGCTTCCAATGTTTTGGCGCTGAGGGTATATTGCGCATTTGCTTCATTAATTTGACTCAATCAGAAAAAAAAACAACGGAAATTTTTGGAGCACTGTTATTTGGGCACAATGGAAAACTAATCATTCGAATGGCTGTTGGTAGCGAAAGGGGGGTTCCTTATGGTTGGAGAGTGAGATCTGTGGTTCAGAGAGAGGAAGAGAGAAACTGGGAAAAGAGATTTTGGATGATCACTGAATGTTAATTGAGTGACTTGAGTACTGTGCTGTCGTCGAAGAGCGGGGTGGTGAGACGTTCGGTCGGGCTCGTTTTTCCGTGTTGCTTCGTACTGTATGAAGTACTCCAGCGTAGGTCGCACTTATACCTTCTACATCGTTCCTTCTATTAACAGTGTTTGAAGTATTGTAAATGTGGAAGCACTCTAGCATGGGGAGTGTGTGTGGATTAAAGGTTTGATCTATAATTTTGACTTGATCCAAACCAAAACGGTGATCGCGATTCACACAGTGTTCTACGAGGGCAGTTTTTTGACTGAGTTGAACTATTTCTGGATCGGTGTATGCGTGACCAGAATTTATCAGCTCGTCCAATTTGTTGATGTTGGACTGATGACCGTATATTCTGGTCTTCAACCTATTTCTGGTCATACCTAAATAGCATTTCTCACAGTTGTTACAGGGAATACTATATATGACGTTGCTTTTTGCTAGATGCGATATAGGGTCTTTTACCTTAGTAAAGAAGGATTCGATGGTGTGCATATTTTTGGTTGCTATCGTAACTGTTGGATAGTCGGCTTTTAAACTTTTGGTAATCAGTTGACTAAGGCTTGGAATGTACGGGAGAGAGATGTATGTTGTTTGGCGGCTTTCTTCGGGAGGTTCAACGGTATTGCGGCTGAGAGGGCTAGTGGTGTGAATGTTTGAACTTATTCGGTGGAAGAGACGGTTTATGAGTGAGGTCGGGTAATCGTTCCGGCGGAGTTGGTTTTGTATTATATTCTTCTGTTGGGCCATGCCGAGGCTGGGACTTAGGCGGATGACCCTGTTAATGAGGTTCGTTGCAACGTTTACTTTCTGCTGGATGGGATGGAGCGAGTGGTAGTTGAGTACCCTGCCGGAGGCGATAGGTTTGCAGTACCACTCTGTTCTCATTGTACGGTCAGCATTGCGAATGACAGTCATGTCATGTCCATGCGACGTTCGATCTCTTGTTCTACGGTGAATTGCAGGTGGCTGTTATAGTCGTTGAAGACGTCGAGTGTTGTTATTATTTGATCTTTTGGCAAAAGTAGCAGGAAATCGTCTACATACTTTCTCAGGAACGGAACAGTGAACGGTAGTTTTTTTTAGAACGGTTTTTACTAGTGTGTTCAAAACTAGGTCTGCCAATATTGGAGATAGTGGGTTGCCCATTGCTGTGCCAAACTTTTGCAGATAAAAGTTCGATCGGAACATAAAGTAGCTTGTGTTTAAAAGAAATTCCATCATTTCAAGGAACAGGTCCAGATTTATGTTTGTCTTCGTGCGAATAATATCCCAGTTTTCAATGATGTCTCGTATCACTAGCTCTTTTGGAATGTTTGTGAAAAGCGAGATAATTTCAAACGATACCAGAATGTGTCCGTCGGGAATTTTCATGCTGTTGATTTCAGCGGCTAAAGTGTAGGAGTCTTTAATGTTGTACTCACTATGAATTGCTGTTTGTAGGATGTTGCAGACAAATTTTGAAAGTCGGTATGTTGGGTTTGTGATGTTGGGTATGACAGGCCTCAGAGGAAGGTTCGCTTTGTGAGCTTTGGGTTGTCCATATATCCGTGGGCAAACAGCTGCATGACTTTGCAATTGGTAAGCTGTTCTGTTATCTATCAGTGCTAATTCTTTTAATCGTTTGACGTTTGACGTTGAACATACCGACTTTCAAAATTTGTCTGCAACATCCTACAAACAGCAATTCATAGTGAGTACAACATTAAAGACTCCTACACTTTAGCCGGACACATTCTGGTATCGTTTGATGTTATCTCGCTTTTCACAAACATTCCAAAAGAGCTAGTGATACGAGACATCATTGAAAACTGGGATATTATTCGCACGAAGACAAACATAAATCTGGACCTGTTCCTTGAAATGATGGAATTTCTTTTAAACACAAGGTACTTCATGTTCCGATCGAACTTTTATCTGCAAAAGTTTGGCACAGCAATGGGCAACCCACTGTCTCCAATATTGGCAGACCTAGTTTTGAACACACTAGTTAAAACCGTTCTAAAAAAACTACCATTCACTGTTCCGTTCCTGAGAAAGTATGTAGACGATTTCCTGCTACTTTTGCCAAAAGATCAAATAATAACAACACTCGACGTCTTCAACGACTATAACAGCCACCTGCAATTCACCGTAGAACAAGAGATCGAACGTCGCATCCCGTTTTTGGACATGACTGTCATTCGCAATGCTGACCATACAATGACAACAGAGTGGTACTGCAAACCTATCGCCTCCGGCAGGGTACTCAACTACCACTCGCTCCATCCCATCCAGCAGAAAGTAAACGTTGCAACGAACCTCATTAGCAGGGTCATCCGCCTAAGTCCCAGCCTCGGCATGGCCCAACAGAAGAATATAATACAAAACCAACTCCGCCGGAACGATTACCCGACCTCACTCAAAAACCGTCTCTTCCACCGAATAAGTTCAAACATTCACACCACTAGCCCTCTCAGCCGCAATACCGTTGAACCTCCCGAAGAAAGCCGCCAAACAACATACATCTCTCTCCCGTACATTCCAAGCCTTAGTCAACTGATTACCAAAAGTTTAAAAGCCGACTATCCAACAGTTACGATAGCAACCAAAAATATGCACACCATCGAATCCTTCTTTACTAAGGTAAAGGACCCAATACCGCATCTAGCAAAAAGCAACGTCATATATAGCATTCCCTGTAACAGCTGTGAGAAATGCTATTTAGGTATGACCAGAAATAGGTTGAAGACCAGAATATACGGTCACCAGTCCAACATCAACAAATTGGACGAGCTGATAAATTCTGGTCACGCATACACCGATCCAGAAATAGTTCAACTCAGTCAAAAAACTGCCCTCGTAGAACACTGTGTGAATCGCGATCACCGTTTTGGTTTGGATCAAGTCAAAATTATAGATCAAACCTTTAATCCACACACACTCCCCATGCTAGAGTGCTTCCACATTTACAATACTTCAAACACTGTTAATAGAAGGAACGATGTAGAAGGTATAAGTGCGACCTACGCTGGAGTACTTCATACAGTACGAAGCAACACGGAAAAACGAGCCCGACCGAACGTCTCACCACCCCGCTCTTCGACGACAGCACAGTACTCAAGTCACTCAATTAACATTCAGTGATCATCCAAAATCTCTTTTCCCAGTTTCTCTCTTCCTCTCTGAACCACAGATCTCACTCTCCAACCATAAGGAACCCCCCTTTCGCTACCAACAGCCATTCGAATGATTAGTTTTCCATTGTGCCCAAAGGTTAACAGTGCTCCAAAAATTTCCGTTGTTTTTCTGATTGAGTCAAATTAATGAAGCAAATGCGCAATATACCCTCAGCGCCAAAACATTGGAAGCAAATATTTCCGACGATAGACCGCTTGTATGAAGCGAAGAACAAAAACGCTACCTATAGTGAGTTAACTGTGAAATCCAAGAATACCATGTCAAATCTTTTTGAAAAATAAAACTATTACAGATTTCCACTGAAGGAGGCCGAAACCAACGGTCGAAACGTCTGGACATTATAAAAAAGTAGTGTTCGATATTATTTATTGACTGAAAAGCCGAATATACCCCTCTGTACCAACGACAGTCGTAACATCACCTATTACTTACAACAATGGCCGCTATACATTTCCAATTCTTCCAATACATCGAGTACACTTTTGGGCAGGAAACATTAAAAGTGTTTAAACAATATGCCGACTGCAACTCTAAACTATGCAGTATGACAACTAGGAAAGATTTCCTGACAAAATGCAGAAGAAATGGAGTCTTTCCCAACCACATAGTTAACTCGCTGAAGTGCGTTTTCCCCCTTCTAGAGGATAGAAGCCCATTCATGTTCAAACTTCAACACACAATAACCCGAATGAAGAAATCGATTCTAAACATAGAGATCAAGCATACCTGGTACACAATTGATCAATTAAAACAGCAGATTACAGCTCTTAGGCAGATAATATTGAAAGCAGCCGGTGATAACAGATCGAGTAAGTTTTTTGAAACACAAGAGATCTCATCCCGGAACAAAAGCAAAGATGGCGATCGTGTAGTAACCAAAAAACTCACCAGTCTGCTTGAAAAAGCAGCAAACGCTACAAAACTAGTGCCAAGTTTGAACGAAAAAGCAATTCTGAATGCAACTGCAAAAGACATTCCCACCGAAACCATGACCCTTCTCAGTCTAGGGCCAAAATTCACCCTACCCTCCACCAACACCAGCCAAATTCCAGTCTACCACTTGCTTGCAGGCGTTGAGTCCATCGTAAAATCGCATCCAGAGAAAGCAATGCAGGAGAAAAATCGATGTCTAATAGCGAACCACATACAAAACCATCTTCATCACCCAAACCAAAACAATACGACAGATCCAGTAACGAAGTTTTGCCAATCCGCACAGAAAACGACCCGCACGTTTTTGAAAAAGAACCCAGACCTCTGCATCATCCAGGCAGACAAAGGAAACAGGACAGTCATAATGACATTGGAAGACTACGATAGCAAAATGAAATGCCTGGTAAATGATAAAGAAACATATCAAAAGCTAACCAAAGACCCGACCACTACATTTGAAGCCAAAACCAACCAGTTCGTCAAACGATTAAAAGAATTAGCACTGATAGCTAACAGAACAGCTTACCAATTGCAAAGTCATGCAGCTGTTTGCCCACGGATATATGGACAACCCAAAGCTCACAAAGCGAACCTTCCGCTGAGGCCTTTCATACCCAACATCACAAACCCAACATACCGACTTTCAAAATTTGTCTGCAACATCCTACAAACAGCAATTCATAGTGAGTACAACATTAAAGACTCCTACACTTTAGCCGCTGAAATCAACAGCATGAAAATTCCCGACGGACACATTCTGGTATCGTTTGATGTTATCTCGCTTTTCACAAACATTCCAAAAGAGCTAGTGATACGAGACATCATTGAAAACTGGAATATTATTCGCACGAAGACAAACATAAATCTGGACCTGTTCCTTGAAATGATGGAATTTCTTTTAAACACAAGCTACTTCATGTTCCGATCGAACTTTTATCTGCAAAAGTTTGGCACAGCAATGGGCAACCCACTGTCTCCAATATTGGCAGACCTAGTTTTGAACACACTAGTAAAAACCTGTTTTAATCCACCTAGCGGTGCAATTGTGCCTATCTCATTTCTCTAAACTATGGCACGGAGGCTTTTTATGTTCAACATACTTGTGGAAATGTCCATTACATTCTTAGTACACTTTGCACTTATACACAATGGCATGCCAGCCATGAACTTGATGAGCTACGTGTCGACGGTGAAACACTTGAAACAAAAAAAATCTAGAGAAAATTTTCAATAGGACGTAAGTAATAATGAGAGATTCTGTTTGAGGTCTTTCTCTTCTGTTCATTATTCGGCCATTTCAACATTTACTACTCTACTCTTTGCATAATATTGTAGTAAAAACCGTCGGCTTTCGATATGTACTGGAAAATTAGTACAAAGTGTTATATTGACGTCGTAATAAACGAAAGAGAAAGTAAACAAAGAGAGGCTCTCAATGTTACTTACGTCCTATTGAAAATTTTCTCTAGAAATATCATACTCCATTAGCCTAATCAGCATTAGATCAATGCTTTCTGCTTGCTAACTCATTTTGTCATGCGGGGGAGGGTATGTGAGGAGGACGAAAGTCCCATGAACGAACGACTCCCCAGCTTAAATTGGTATGCTTTGTGATATAGTGGTGGTTTAAAGATGATGGAGTTGAAAGGGAGGGGTATGAGGGCTGGATGGGGTGGTGGTCTGAGGGCTGATTTAAGGAGATTTTTAAAGGAGGGGAGTGAACAGTAGAGGGGGGGGGGGGTAACCCCTCTCCGTAAACCATCAACTACGCCCCTGTTAAAATCCAGAAACCTTATGCGAGTCGAAAAAAAAATTTGGCCGGGATTAGGTTGACGTTTTTCGGAGTGATTGCATAACCTTTCTATATGAGAAAGGCAAAAATGTGCCAAAATCCAAAAAAGTGAATCGTCGTCAAATTTTTTTTCGAGTTTGCATCAAATCTCGACGTTACATGCACCTTGAACACATTTAGCATCAAAAATAAAAATTCTATTTTTAATTTTTCCTATAGTTTATATGAGAAATTTCTGTGTGGCCGCACTCTGAAACCCGTAATTCCGGAACCAGAATTCCGATCGATCCAAAATTCAATAGCAGCCGATGGGAAGGTTGCACCTTTCATTTGAGACTAAGTTTGGGCAAATCGGTCCAACCATCTCTGAGAAAAATGAGTGACATTATTTGACACATACGCACATACATACACACACACATACACACACATACACACACATACATACATACACACACATACAGACTTTTTCCGATCTCGACGAACTGAGTCGAATGGGATATGACACTCGGCCCTCCGGGCCGGGATTAGGTTGACGTTTTTCAGAGTGATTGCATAACCTTTCTATATGAGAAAGGCAAAAATGTGCCAAAATCCAAAAAAGTGAATCGTCGTCAAATTTTTTTTTCGAATTTGCATCAAATCTCGACGTTTCATGCACCTTGAACACATTTAGCATCAAAAATAAAAATTCTATTTTTAATTTTTCCTATAGTTTATATGAGAAATTTCTGTGTGGCCGCGCTCTGAAACCCGTAATTCCGGAACCAGAATTCCGATCGATCCAAAATTCAATAGCAGCCGATGGGAAGGTTGCACCTTTCATTTGAGATTAAGTTTGGGCAAATCGGTCCAGCCATCTCTGAGAAAAATGAGTGACATTATTTGACACATTCGCACATACATACACACACACATACACACACATACATACATACACACACATACAGACTTTTTCCGATCTCGACGAACTGAGTCGAATGGGATATGACACTCGGCCCTCCGGGCCGGGATTAGGTTGACGTTTTTCAGAGTGATTGCATAACCTTTCTATATGAGAAAGGCAAAAATGTGCCAAAATCCAAAAAAGTGAATCGTCGTCAAATTTTTTTTCGAGTTTGCATCAAATCTCGACGTTTCATGCACCTTGAACACATTTAGCATCAAAAATAAAAATTCTATTTTTAATTTTTCCTATAGTTTATATGAGAAATTTCTGTGTGGCCGCACTCTGAAACCCGTAATTCCGGAACCAGAATTCCGATCGATCCAAAATTCAATAGCAGCCGATGGGAAGGTTGCACCGTTCATTTGAGACTAAGTTTGGCAAATCGGTCCAGCCATCTCTGAGAAAAATGAGTGACATTATTTGACACATACGCACATACATACACACACACACATACACATACATACATACACACACACATACAGACTTTTTCCGATCTCGACGAACTGAGTCGAATGGGAAATGACACTCGGCCCTCCGGGCCGGGATTAGGTTGACGTTTTTCAGAGTGATTGCATAACCTTTCTATATGAGAAAGGCAAAACCGTTCTAAAAAAACTACCGTTCACTGTTCCGTTCCTGAGAAAGTATGTAGACGATTTCCTGCTACTTTTGCCAAAAGATCAAATAATAGCAACACTCGACGTCTTCAACGACTATAACAGCCACCTGCAATTCACCGTAGAACAAGAGATCGAACGTCGCATCCCGTTTTTGGACATGACTGTCATTCGCAATGCTGACCATACAATGACAACAGAGTGGTACTGCAAACCTATCGCCTCCGGCAGGGTACTCAACTACCACTCGCTCCATCCCATCCAGCAGAAAGTAAACGTTGCAACGAACCTCATTAGAAGGGTCATCCGCCTAAGTCCCAGCCTCGGCATGGCCCAACAGAAGAAAATAATACAAAACCAACTCCGCCGGAACGATTACCCGACCTCACTCAAAAACCGTCTCTTCCACCGAATAAGTTCAAACATTCACACCACTAGCCCTCTCAGCCGCAATACCATTGAACCTCCCGAAGAAAGCCGCCAAACAACATACATCTCTCTCCCGTACATTCCAAGCCTTAGTCAACTGATTACCAAAAAGTTTAAAAGCCGACTATCCAACAGTTACGATAGCAACCAAAAATATGCACACCATCGAATCCTTCTTTACTAAGGTAAATGACCCAATACCGCATCTAGCAAAAAGCAACGTCATATATAGCATTCCCTGTAACAGCTGTGAGAAATGCTATTTAGGTATGACCAGAAATAGGTTGAAGACCAGAATATACGGTCACCAGTCCAACATCAACAAATTGGACGAGCTGATAAATTCTGGTCACGCATACACCGATCCAGAAATAGTTCAACTCAGTCAAAAAACTGCCCTCGTAGAACACTGTGTGAATCGCGATCACCGTTTTGGTTTGGATCAAGTCAAAATTATAGATCAAACCTTTAATCCACACACACTCCCCATGCTAGAGTGCTTCCACATTTACAATACTTCAAACACTGTTAATAGAAGGAACGATGTAGGGTAAAGTGCCTATTTTCCCCATACTAAGCAGGGTGCCTCACTAATTCATTAAATTCTCGGCCTACAATCAGTGGAATGCGAAAAAATTGACATCAACAGCTTTGCTTCGTTATTAAGAACCAATATAATAACACAAATGCGCTGAAAACAGTGAAATTCTCGTGTTTGAGCGCAACAAAAACTCGAGCCGAGTGCCCCTATTGTTGCGTTACCATTTGACTCAATGCGTTGAACAAAGATGGCAGACACTGCTCTAACCAACGGCTTCAAATGGGTAGGGTGATAATAGAAACATGGCGTAAATGGGCTCATCACCCTAGAAGGTATAAGTGCGACCTACGCTGGAGTACTTCATACAGTACGAAGCAACACGGAAAAACGAGCCCGACCAAACGTCCCACCACCCCGATCTTCGACGACAGCACAGTACTCAAGTCACTCAATTAACATTCAGTGATCATCCAAAATCTCTTTTCCCAGTTTCTCTCTTCCTCTCTCTGAACCACAGATCTCACTCTCCAACCATAAGGAACCCCCCTTTCGCTACCAACAGCCATTCGAATGATTAGTTTTCCATTGTGCCCAAAAGTTAACAGTGCTCCAAAAATTTCCGTTGTTTTTTCTGATTGAATCAAATTAATGAAGCAAATGCGCAATATACCCTCAGCGCCAAAACATTGGAAGCAAATATTTCCGACGATAGACCGCTTGTATGAAGCGAAGAACAAAAACGCTACCTATAGTGAGTTAACTGTGAAATCCAAGAATACCATGTCAAATCTTTTTGAAAAATAAAACTATTACAGATTTCCACTGAAGAAGGCCGAAACCAACGGTCGGAACGTCTGGACATTATAAAAAAGTAGTGTTCGATATTATTTATTAACTGAAAAGCCGAATATACCCCTCTATTGTTGTAGATGGAGAAACGCGAATAACTTATGAAAAGGTCGAGATAAAATAAAACAATTGTGTTGTTAAAACAAAATTTTAATTATATCGAGAAATATCACAATTTAGAAAATGGTTGTTAAGCGCATTTTGATTAAAAATGATGTTTAGAATCAAATTCAGAAAGAAAATTGTATTTTTGACTGCAAATAGTATGAATTATAAAAATATGTCAAAAGTTGTAAGGTAAACTTTTTTATTGAAAACTTTTCCATGCTCCAAATACACTTAAAAAGTTTCTTCTACGTTTTTAAAACGATAAACATTAGATTATTGATATTTTATGATGAAGTAACGCGAGTAATTTTTTTAAAAGGGAATAAATACACGAAATAATTGTTTTTGTTGGAGCAAAATTCCAAATATCTCGACGACTATCGCATTTTGGAGGATTTTTATAAAATGCATTTTAATTTAAAATGATACTTAGAATTATATTCTGTAACAAAATTAAAAACATGTGTGACGAATGAGTTTGTCCTGATCACCTACAACAGCTTTAGTGCCACTCTCCTAGGGAGAGGCTGTTGAGACATTTTAGATTGCCTGGCTGAGGCTTTTTCCCAGGGCGGGTTATAAGTGAATAATCAAACACCCGACTTCATTTGAACATCCAAGTAGACTCTAGTTCTGTACCGAACCAAAGATACGATCGTTCCTAAACCTGTATAAGATGAATTGCTTTCTGAACGCGTTAGCACTACATCAACCCGAGTTTATCCAAATCGCGATTCTAGATCTGGTACAGACAAAAACTAGGCGAAACCATCATGACAGCTAGCTAGATCATTTTCTATTTTCAGATTTCAGATTAACGTCCTCATTTAACACTAGTGTACAGGTTTAGTTTTCTTAATGGCTAAATGTACTCCTACGCATTTCCTTAGACTGTCTGTGCTCGACATCTGACTTACATCTCTCCGACACCGCTCCGGGACAGCACACAGTTGTCGATTAGACCGTAACACCATGATGCTTCCATTGGCAGCAATTCATTTTCGAGCGTGAAAAACCGTCAGTAGAACTCCCACGCGTGCCGGCGCGTATTCCGTAACAAAGACACTTGTCTGAATCCTAGCGCGCGATATTACCACGTTACGTTCAGCGATGGCGACACGGTACTAGTTACTCGACGTTAGACGTGTTGTGCGTGACCATTCGGGAAATAGTTCGGATTTCGATCACGTGGAAAATTGGTCGTGACGTCGATACCGCTACGAGATAATTCGACGGCGGGTCGTAGGATTAGTTCAACGGAGTTTTCCGGCTGGGTAGAAGCGGGGGCCGTGTGCTAGGGTGTACCGATTTTAGCCGATTGGGACCACGTGTGAAGTTTTTCGTGCTGCACGTGACCCTACTCCGGCACAAAGACCCACGTCGAACTGTGGGCTTTAGTGTTCAACGTAACACTCATGAGAACGTTTTATTGATTATGTTAATTAATGCGTATTACCTGCCTATTCCAATTCCTGAGTACTATTTCTAGTTATTGGCCAAGCGCAATGGCTTCTAAATGTTTGCTGTGTGATACAAAGACGCTGGTTTCACATGGGTTAAAAACGATTGATCAATATGATATAGCTTACGTGTGAAAAATTGGCAGTGCGAATGTAAGAATTTTCACAAACTTTATGAACAAAACTTTCCGTCCATGCTTGCCTACGATCACCAACTGTGCCCTCTCGTGGTGGGATAAAAGACTGTTGGGAGCTTTCGCGTAGATCGTTTTCCCACATCCACCCTATAGCATTTGATCGTACGAGCTTGAGCCACGAGTTAAAGCTGGAATTTGATTGTGAACCCCTTTGCCCGTAAAGCAAATATTGCACAAAGGGTTATAATAAATTCAATTAGGAGACCTGTGCGTGCGAATGAGAAGGGATGCTAGTTGAATGTGACGAATGAGTTTGTCCTGATCACCTACAACAGCTTTAGCGCCACTCTCCTAGGGAGAGGCTGTTGAGGCATTTTAGATTGCCCGGCTGAGGCTTTTTCCCAGGGCGGGTTATAAGTGAATAATCAAACACCCGACTTCATTTGAACATCCAAGTAGACTCGAGTTCTGTACCGAACCAAAGATACGATCGTTCCTAAACCTGTATAAGATGAATTGCTGTTTGAACGCGTTAGCACTACATCAACCCGAGTTTATCCAAATCGCTATTCTAGATCTGGTAAAGACAAAAACTAGGCGAAACCGTCATGACATTCTAGCTAGATCATTTTCTATTTTCAGATTTCAGATTAACGTCCTCATTTAACACTAGTGTACAGGTATAGTTTTCTTAATGGCTAAATGTATTCCTACGCATTTCCTTAGACTGTCTTTGCTCGTCATCTGACTTACATCTCTCCGACACCGCTCCGGGACAGCACACAATTGTCGATTAGACCGCAACACCATGATGCTTCCATTGGCAGCAATTCATTTTTGAGCGTGAAAAACCGTCAGTAGAACTACCACGCGTGCCGGCGCGTGTTCCGTAGCAAAGACACTTGTCGGAATCCTAACGCGCGATAGTACCACGTTACGTTCAGCGATGGCCACACGGTACTAGTTACTCGACGTTAGACGTGTTGTGCGTGACCATTCGGGAAATAGTTCGGATTTCGATCACGTGGAAAATTGGTCGTGACGTCGATACCGCTACGAGATAATTCGACGGCGGGTCGTAGGATTAGTTCAATGGAGTTTTCCGGCTGGGTAGAAGCGGGGGCCGTGTGCTAGGGTGTACCGATTTTAGCCGATTGGGACCACGTGTGAAGTTTTTCGTGCTGCACGTGACCCTACTCCAGCATAAAGACCCACGTCGAACTGTGGGTTTTAGTGTTCGACGTAACACTCATGAGAACGTTTTATTGATTATGTTAATTAATGCGTATTACCTGCCTATTCCAATTCCTGAGTACAATTTCTAGTTATTGGCCAAGCGCAATGGCTTTTAAATGTTTGCTGTGTGATACAAAGACACTGGTTTCACATGGGTTAAAAACGATTGATCAATATGATATAGCTTACGTGTGAAAAATTGACTGTCTATCTACAAAGCCCTTTTATTCTTGTAGCTACTACTCGGGCGTACTTCTAAGGCTAATCACACGATTTTAATTAACCCGAACTTTGTATCACTCTGATTGCTTTAACGGTTTCTATAGAAGTGGTCTGATCATCTAAATGAAGAAGCTTTATTCTCCCTGGGTACTTAATCCGATACATTATTTTACGAACGCTGTTCAACTAGCATCCCTTCTCATTCGCACGCACAGGTCTCCTAATTGAATTTATTATAACCCTTTGTGCAATATTTGCTTTACGGGCAAAGGGGTTCACAATCAAATTCCTGCTTTAACTCGTGTCTCAAGCTCGTACGATCAAATGCTATAGGGTGGATGTGGGAAAACGATCTACGCGAAAGCTCCCAACAGTCTTTTATCCCACCACGAGAGGGCACAGTTGGTGATCGTAGGCAATCATGGACGGAAAGTTTTGTTTAGGGATGCTCATAAAGTTTGTGAAAATTCTTACATTCGCCGATACTAAAATATAAAAATTTTGAAATTTGTTTAAATTTCAAAATTTTTATGCACGTGGCTAACTGGTTAAATGTTATAACTGTGATGGGTAATTTTATAATTTAACGGAATCTATTTGTTAACTGATTATACTTGAAAGGGTAATACTTGATCACCATCTCTTGCAAAACTTGTTTTTATTTTATGCATCCTATTTCAGGTTACGGTTTGAAAGAGTCACCAAGAAATTTTCGCTAAATAATTTCGTTCACCGACGTTATCTTACTGGGATGTGCCTAACACTTTCCTCATTCAACGTTGACCCACGACCATACAAAGTAACTAATAACATCAGACAATTCTGATAAACACTATTACTTTTCTAACATTGATCCACAAAGATCCAAATTAACTAATAACATCAGACATATCTGATAATCACTATTCCTTATCCGAATAACTCCCACCCACATGGGAAAATCATTAGCTTACTTCCATCTCCAAGTTACTTCAATATCTCAATGAACAAAGTTTTCTTCGACTCGCTTTCATTACAATTCTGGCATCCCTATTCCTCATCCCTAATACTACCCTACATAATATGAAGTGAAAACCTGAAGATAACCGTAACGCAATGCTATATATATATAGAATGCGCTTCTTCTATATCGACTTTTCGATGATCAACAACGAAATGTCAAAACCAGATTATTGCGGTGTTGATGTTAGTTGAAGGAAAATTTAATATTGGATTTATTTTCATATTCACGCTAAAAATTCGAGAAAATACTACAGGTAAGTTGACGGAGTATTTTTTTTTTTATTTCATGGACTTGTTGACTTTTCTCGGTGAAAATGAAAACTCCTCGCTATTCCAACAACTGTTGTTGTTGGAATAGCGAGTGTTGGAATAGCGAGGAACGCAGACAGTCGAAGAGTGATCGCCCGCCTAGCGGTGGAGAGTGAACGAGAGTGAATGGAGATGCGTGATATAAGTTTATGCGTCCGACGATGGCTGAAGAGCAGTAAGCCGAAACGTTACGTGTGGTAATGGGAAAATTTGGAGTTTTCATTTTCACCAAGAAAAGTCAACAAGTCCATGAAATAAACATGTTGCGGTGACCATAAAATCTTATATCTTATATAAGTTGACGGAGTGCTGAATCCAATTATGTTTGTATGTATATTTCGTGGATGTAAGCTGAATCAAATTTCTGAACCCGATCTGAAAGGATAGTAACGAATGTTTATCCTCCTATTCACATTCATTCGTGCTAATCTATACACGGTGTTCCTAAAACCGGTATTAACAAAAAAAATGACCATAAATTTGTCATACGGCATTCGAAAGATACAGTATCCAAGCATTTTCTCAGTGAATTTCAAAATGATCCATCGAGGGATTCGAGAGAAATTGCAATTTGAAGTTTTATGACACGTTTCATAAGGCTACCAGCAAACACCCACGTGTTTGGTCCTATCTCTACAAACAATTTTTTTTTGTTTACTTATTTAGTACATGGCATTCGAAAGATATAGTAACCAAGTATATCTCCTGCAAGTTTGAAAATATTTCATTGACGGAATCAAAATTTATAACGGTTTGGATGTGGTATGGTCATAGATGGGTTGTCCATTGACTATTTAGATCGTTTATACGTGTCGCGGTTTTTAAAGAAAAACCTTACCATTTAATTACATAAATATAATGTACAAAAGGTGTTATTTATATGGTGCACTGAAAAAATATGAAAATAGGGTTGTCTACCAAACGTTAAATATAATGTGAAAACTAAATAAAATGAATGAAAGTTGGAATGTTTACTTCAAAAGGCCATATCTCAATGGTTTGTTGACCGATTCTATTTTTTTTTTCATTATTGAACAGGTAAACGTTTCATTGTTAATTTACATTAAGAAGAATAGAAAACAGAGTCATCTACAGGCGATATAGTTGATCTTAACTATATGTATTATCGTTATTTAGTAAATATTTTAGCTGACTATCCATTTTTATATACTAGTTGATTGCAATTGCTGTATAAACATCTGAAAGTCAAATTCTCATGATAAGTTCAATTCGACAATAAAACTGACAATAGTTAGAGATATGAGCAGATGAACTTGTACTAATAACATCCCCTTTGACCAGTTTTAACATCTGTCAACCCAACCAGCTATTGTACAAAATTTCCAACAAAAACCGTATCATAACATAAATTGATCTGAATCAGCAAATACCTTCATATTTTTTGAATTTATGGTTTTATTTTTCCATCATTTGTAGTTTGCGTTCTTTGCATTCAACTAATGGATAGGTCATCGTTTTGAATACAAAGATATTCACTAAATAGTGATAATACATATAATTGAGGATAATTATGTTGTCTATTTTTTGAAGTAGGCAATTCTATTTTATATTCTTGTTAATGAAAATTAACGATGAAACGTCTACTTGTTCAATAATGAAAAAATAATTAGAATCGGTCAACAAACCATTGAAATATGGCCTTTTGAAATAAACATTTCGAGTTTTATCCATTTTTTTAATTTACACATTATATTTAACGTTTGGTAGACAACCCTATTTTCATATTTTTTCAGTGTCCCATAGAAATAACACCTTTTGTACATTATATTTATGTAATTAAATGGTCAGGTTTTCCTTTAAAAACCGCGACACGTATAAACGATCTAAGTAGTCAATGGACAAACATGGATTCACGCTTGAAGTCTGGTAGAAAACCCATCTATGACCGCATACCACATCCAAACCGTTATAAATTTCGATTCCGTCAATGAAATATTTTCAAACTTGCAGGAGACATACTTGATTACTATATCTTTCGAATGTCATGTACTAAATAAGTAGACAAATTTTTTTTTTTGTAGAGATAGGACCAAACCCGTGGGTGTTTGCTGGTAGCCTTATGAAACGTGTCATAAAACTTCAAATTGCAATTTCGCTCGAATCCCTCGATGGATCATTTTGAAATTCACTGAGAAGATGCTTGGATACTGTATCTTTCGAATTCCGTATGACAAATTTATGGTCATTTTTTTTTTGTTAAATACGGTTTTAGGAACACCGTGTATAACTTATATATTTTAGGTGGCTAAGCTATAAATTAATGGTCTATGCTAGCTAATGCAGATGTGAGGAAACCCGAAGGACGTCTCGCACACCGCGAAAAAATCCTTCGAAAGAAGTGTTTGGTTGCGTTTCGCTTAGTTTATGTGCACTCACTGAGAGACACCGTCATAGCTGGATAAGTTTCGTGACAGGATCGTATCTCGAACGGCGTGAAGGAATATACCGTCTCAAACGCCGCGCAATCTTTATCTCCTACTGATTTGTTTTTTTTCGTTTTAGGTGTGCTGTACGGGCGGTGGATTCTTGCCCAGTCGTAGCTGAAATATTCTGTCCTAGGCTCGTTTTAAAAACGAACCGTGATAACTTCCGGCAATCATCAGTCTCTACGCATCGCTCGATCGAGATAGAAGTGTTTTGTTTTCGGTCTGTTGGAAAAAGAACAGTGCAGTAATCCGCGTTCAAGGTTATTTTGCCATTCTCTGCCTCTTCGAGGTTTGGACTTTTATTCTTTTGTGCGTGTGTTAACCGTTAGGCCACATTCCTCAACCTTTTGTTCGTAAAGCGAGGATTGAACAATAACCAGCTATTTAAGCTGGACTGGTGCGTCGTGGGAAACGAGTATACAGATAAGTGAAATCTACCTTTTTGATACATTTACGGCTTTTTCCCGTCTGCGCGGGTGCTGACCCCGTGCATTGACGGTGTCGATGGCTTCCTCCCCGGATGGCCAAATGGAGATCGAGTCGACTCCTAAGGCTCTCCCCCGACCCAAACAATATCCAGAGCTCTCGACCGGTCCCTTTGTGGTCTTCTTTCGGCCCAAAACAAAATCGCTGAATCTATTACAGATTTCAAAAGACCTGACGGAACGGTTCTCGGCTGTGACCGAAATAAAAAAGGTCCGCTCAGACAGGCTGAGGGTCGTGCTGACTAACTCAAAGCAGGCAAACGATATTGCTTGCTGCGAACACTTTACGAAGGACTATCACGTGTATATTCCAGCTGTAAAAGTACAGTCTGAAGGCGTTGTCACCGATGACAGCTTGACATGCGAGGATCTGCTGCAGTACGGGGTTGGCCGTTTTAGAGACCGCATACTTCAGCCAGTGAAAATACTCGAGTGCAAGCGTTTGCACTCAGTAGTAGTTGCGGGGGATGGTTCAAAAACGTACCCCCAATCAAACTCTTATCGGTTGACCTTCGCTGGTACCGCTTTGCCAAATTACGTCCTCTTGCACAAGGTTCGTCTGCCTGTGCGTCTGTTTGTGCCGCGGGTCATGAATTGCACAAAGTGTAAACAATTGGGTCACACAGTCACCCATTGTAGCAATAAGGCCCGCTGTGGAAAATGCGGGGAGAATCATCTAGATGATTCGTGCAGTAAGAATGCTGAGAAGTGTCCTTACTGTGCAGAGAATCTGCATGATATCTCGGCATGTCCCGCGTACAAACTACGCGGGGATAAACTAAAACGTTCCCTTTCGGGACGATCCGAACGTTCTTTCGCAGAAATGCTAAAGAAAGCTACACCACCAACCTCAACAAACATCTATGCTCACTTGCCTCCTAACGAGGGCGAGGCTGATGACCCACAAGAGGGAACATCTACTAGGGCGCCTAGAATTTATAGGAAGAGGAGGAACATTTCCTCTCCTAAAGTTCGTTGTAAAGGCCAGAAGGTGTCCCTTGACGGGACTCCGAAAGTCACATCTATTGGAAGTGTTGCAACCAAACCGAAGCAATTAGCTCCTGGTCTCGGAGGATTAAACTCAGAGAAGGAGTTCCCAGCACTTCCCGGAACATCAAAAATCCCAAGTGTTCCTCTGTTTCAGTTCGAGAATAATCGCGGCACTGGAATTATAAAACTCTCGGACATTGTGGACTGGATAATAAAAACTTTCAATATAACTGATCCTATTAAAAGTCTTATGTTAGCTTTTCTCCCTACAGTAAGAACATTTTTGACTGTTCTACAGTGGAATTGCAGAAGTATCATCCCGAAAATCGATTCCTTCAAAATTTTAATAAATAATTTGAGTTGCGATGCATTTGCATTATGTGAAACTTGGTTAACTTCCGACATAGATCTCAACTTCCACGACTTTAATATTATTCGCCTGGATCGAGACACCCCCTATGGAGGAGTGCTTTTGGGGATCAAAAAGCGCTATTCCTTCTACAGAATTAACCTTCCCTCGATAACAGGTATTGAAGTTGTCGCTTGTCAAGTAACAACCAAAGGCATAGATCTTTGCATAGCTTCCATATATATTCCCCCCAACACCGCGATTGGGCATCGCCGGCTACATGACATCATAGAATCCCTGCCTGCACCGCGACTAGTTTTAGGCGACTTTAACTCGCACGGTGCGGAATGGGGTTGCCTTTATGATGATAACCGTTCCTCTTTAATTCACAATATTTGCGACAACTTCAACATGACAATTCTAAACACGGGTGAAATGACACGGATTCCTCCCCCACCTGCGCGCCCAAGGGCATTAGATTTATCCCTTTGCTCGACCTCGCTAAAGTTAGAATGCGCGTGGAAGGTAATCCCTGATCCCCACGGAAGCGACCATCTGCCGATCGTAGTCTCAATCAATAACGGCTCAAGGCCATTGGAAACAATCAATATTTCGTATGACCTCACACGAAATATCGATTGGAAGAGCTATGCTGCCGCGATATCCGACAACATCGAATCTACTCAAGAACTTCCTCCGGAGGAAGAGTACAGCTTTTTGGCTGGCTTGATTCTCGACAGCGCGAATCAAGCTCAGACTAAGCCAGTACCCGGCGCGAACATACAAAAACGTTCTCCCAATCCCTGGTGGGATAAAGAGTGCTCAGACGTGTACGCAGAGAAGGCCGCCGCGTTTAAGACCTTCCGGAACGACGGGTTACCCGCTAGTTTACGACAGTACGCGACGTTAGACAAGCGAATGAAGAGTTTGATGAAAGCCAAAAAACGCGGTTATTGGCGCCGGTTCGTCGACGGATTAACGAGAGAAACATCGATGAGCACTCTTTGGGGAACAGCCCGACGTATGCGAAATCGAAACAGTACTAATGAGAGCATGGAATATTCAAACCGTTGGATATTCGATTTCGCCAAGAAGGTTTGTCCGGATTCCGCCCCGGCACAGAAGATCTACCGCGCCGCGTCCCGTCACGATAACGCGAACGAAACACCTTTTTCGATGGTGGAGTTCTCACTTGCTCTTTTGTCGTGTAACAATAAAGCTCCAGGGCCAGACAGAATCAAATTCAACTTGTTGAAGAATCTGCCAGACTCTGCCAAGAGACGCTTGTTGAACTTATTTAATAAGTTTCTTGAGGCTAACATTGTCCCACACGATTGGAGGCAAGTGAAGGTCATCGCCATCCAAAAACCAGGAAAACCAGCCTCCGACCACAATTCGTATCGACCGATCGTAATGCTATCTTGTATCCGGAAGTTGTTCGAGAAAATGATCCTATCCCGCCTCGACAATTGGGTCGAAGCAAATGGCTTACTGTCAGATACACAGTTTGGCTTTCGCAAAGGCAAAGGGACGAACGATTGTCTTGCGTTGCTCTCAACCGAAATTCAAATGGCCCATGCTAGTAAAGAGCAGATGGCATCAGTGTTCCTAGATATAAAGGGGGCTTTTGATTCAGTTTCTATCAACATTCTTTCAGAGAAGCTGCACCAGCATGGTCTTTCAGCGACTTTAAACAACTTTTTACTAAACTTGTTGTCGGAAAAGCACATGCATTTTTCGCATGGTGACTTATCGACATCACGATTTAGCTACATGGGCCTTCCCCAGGGCTCATGTCTAAGCCCCCTGTTATACAATTTCTACGTCAACGACATTGATGAATGTCTTGACAATTCCTGCACGTTAAGACAACTTGCAGACGATGGCGTGGTGTCTGTTACGGGACCCAAAGCTGTCGATCAACAAGGACCATTACAGAATACCTTGGACAATTTGTCTGCATGGGCTATTAAGCTGGGTATCGAATTCTCCACGGAGAAAACTGAGCTAGTTGTATTTTCTAGGAAGCGTGAACCAGCACAACTACAGCTTCTATTAATGGGTCAAACTATAGCTCAGGTCTTCACAGTAAAATATCTAGGGGTCTGGTTCGACTCGAAAGGTACTTGGGGATGCCATATTCGGTATCTGAAACAGAAATGCCAACAAAGGATCAACTTTCTTCGTACAATAACCGGAACGTGGTGGGGTGCCCACCCAGGAGACCTAATTAGGTTGTATCAAACAACGATACTGTCGGTACTGGAATACGGATGCTTCTGCTTTCGATCCGCCGCGAACATACATTTCATCAAACTCGAAAGAATTCAGTATCGTTGTTTGCGTATCGCCTTAGGGTGCATGCAGTCGACCCATACGATGAGTCTCGAAGTCCTGTCGGGCGTTCTCCCGCTGAAAAATCGATTTTGGGAACTCTAATATCGATTGCTCATGCGATGCGATATCTTGAACCCGTTGGTGATTGAAAATTTCGAAAGGCTTGTTGAGCTCAATTCTCAGACCCGTTTTATGTCCCTGTACTTTGACTACATGGCGCAAAATATTAATCCTTCTTCTTACAATCCCAACCGTGTGCATTTCATAAATACTTCTGAATCTACTGTTTTCTTCGACACATCCATGAAAGACGAGATTAGTGGAATTCCGGATCACATACGCCCGCAAGTGGTTCCAAACATTTTTTATAATAAATTCCGAGAAGTCGACTGTTCTAAGATGTTTTATACTGACGGATCAAACCTCGAAGGGTCCACTGGCTTCGGTATTTTCAATCAAAAGTTCACCGCCTCCTACAAACTCAGTGACCCTGCTTCAGTTTACGCCGCAGAACTAGCTGCTATTCAGTATACCCTTGGAGTCATTGACACATTACCCGCAGACCATTACTTCATCGTCTCGGATAGTCTGAGTTCTATTGACGCTATTCGCTCGATGAAACATGGAAAGCATTCCTCGTATTTTTTGGGGAAAATACGGGAGCTACTGAGTGCTTTATCTGACAAATCTTTCCAGATTACCTTGGTGTGGGTCCCTTCTCATTGCTCCATTCCGGGCAATGAGAAGGCGGACTCCTTAGCTAAGGTGGGTGCCATTGAAGGTGACGTTTTTGAAAGACCAATTTGCTTCCACGAATTTTTCAGTATTACTCATCAGAGAACCCTCGAAAGTTGGCAAACCTCGTGGAGCAATGGGGAGCTAGGAAGGTGGCTACATTCGATAGTCCCTAAGGTATCGACGAAACCTTGGTTCAAGGGGATGGATGTGGGTCGTGACTTCATTCGTGTGATGTCCCGACTCATGGCGAACCATTACACGCTGGATGCACATCTCCGACGTATTGGGCTCGTGGAGAGTGGTATCTGCTCTTGTGGCGACGGTTATCACGATATAGAGCACATAGTCTGGGCGTGCACCGAGTACAGTTCCGCCAGGTCTCGGCTTATGGACACCCTCCGGGCCCGAGGAAGACCACCCAACGTCCCGGTTCGAGATGTGTTGGCAAGCCGCGATGTCCTCTATATGTCCCTTATATACACCTTCATAAAAACTATCAATATCCAACTTTAACTGCCCCTTTTTCCTTATCATTCTCAGAAACACTCTCTTCCACCTGTACCATACACCCACGATGGTTTGATGCGACTCCAAGGCGACACAAAACATCCCTGTCAAATGAGCCAACAAACACGGGACCTAAAGCACGAACATCACACGCACAACTCGAAATGTAGCCGATCAACATCTGAGCCGCACTACGAAATCGTCTGGAGAAACCCCTGCCATCTTAAGAACGACCACCCGGCGTACCAGTACATGATTCTTCCTGATGAAGGCCACCCTGATTCTGTAATCCATCCGTTGATCTCCCGAAGTCTGAAACTGAAATAATGTTCTCCCCCTGCCATGTTTGTCCACCCTACTTCCCCTGACTCTTATACACAGAAGTAACACCCCTTCCCCCCAAATATCTTCATGAAGCATTTAGCTCTTCTTGCCTTTTCTAGTTTTAACTATTATATTATATGATCTCGTTGAAAATGCCCAACTCTACTACCACATAAAATAACTCTAATTAATGTCTCCGAATCTTTACAAAATTTAATCACGCCCTCTAATTATTTCTACTTTTAAGATAGTCGTATAAATTTTCCCCCTTAGTTAAACATTATTTGCTCCAATAATCTCATTGCTAAAAATGTCAAACCATATTGCCATAAAAACTAAATGACCCCCTAATCTTACGAAAATTATATTACCCCCTTGTGTATATGTATAGCTAATCAATATGTAATCCCTTAGTTTTAAGTAATTTAAAATGTAAAACAAAACAAAATTGGCACCTTTAAGCTAACGCAAACCTGCCTTATCAAATAAACGAATAGGAAAAAAAACTTCCGGCAATCCGATTTCCGTCAACGTCTTCGAGTATGTAACAATTTGTTCCCAGGACCTCTCGAATTCGGACCTTTTGGAATTTGTTGGAAAATTTCCCGACAAAATTTTTCGCCTTATCGGAAAGGTTTACGGTTTTCTTATACGCCCACTCGCCTTTCTCGAAGTGATGTTTCGCGTTCGCGCGCAGGTTATAGGACTGGGAGTAACACTGATACGCCTTTGCTAAATTTTGTCGTACTAGGTCGAATAATTTTCTTCTGTCTTCCCCTATCTGTGCTGGTGACCGGTCGTCGTTCCAATCAGTTTCGCGAAGAAGTTCGTATTCGGAACCCGAACTGACCATATTGCGACCAAAATTCACGAAGAATGGTGTGAACCCTGTACTATCATGTACACTTGTGCGGATTGCTGTGGCAATCTGGTGTACTGAGTCATCCCAATCACGATGGTCCTTATGATGACGCAAGGAACACCTGATAGCAGTGACAATGACGCGGTTCACTCTTTCCGTCGGGTTTGGACTCGGGTGGTACACAGCGAGGTTCCAGTGTGTGACGTCATATTTTTTAGTAGCTTTCCTAACATTTCCGATTTAAATACTTGTGCATTATCCAAAATGCAGACGTCTGGGGCTCCAAATAAATTGAAGATGAGATGTTCAACGAATGCACATACTGCGGGAGCCGTTGCTGATTTTAAGCACTGGACCATCACGAACTTCGAGAAGAAATCGCATACTACAAGTATCCAAATATTCCCCTTTTTGGAGCGCGGGTAAGGGCCGAGAAAATCCAGGGAAATCATCTCCCAGGGGCGAGAACATATTTTCGGTTTTCCGCACACGGGTTTTACATTGGTTCCAGGAACTTTAGCCTCCTTACAGACCTCACAGCTAAAGCAAAACCTCTTGATTTCGGTTGCCATTCGTGGCCAGTAGTGACGTTCTCGTACCCTTGCCAGCGTCTTCAAAAAGTCCAAGTGCGCCTCCTCATGGTACTTCTTAATGAGATTCTTTCTTTCGGGGCAGGGGACAACATATTTCCATCGGTAACTCGGATCTTCAATGAGCGTAGTATTTGTGATAAACTTCTACAGTTTGCCCTCGGATATACGAAAATCAGGGTAACGGTGGGGGTTCTCTTCAATCATTCGCTTAAATTCCGAGATATAGGGATCGTCAAATTGTATATCAACGGAGTTGATAGAGCGCGACAGTGCATCCGCGGGAATGTTCTTTATAAATTTTTGATAGAACCCCGCCAATCCCAGCAGGCGACGAATGTCCTTAACCGTTGTTGGGGTAGGGTATTCCAAGATAGGTTGAATTTTGCTGATGTCCATGCTTAGTCCTTCTTTGGATAAGACATACCCCAGGTACCTGATTTTTGTTTGACAAAAGTTACTCTTGGTCAGGTTGATTGTCAATCCGGCTTGTTGAAGTCGCTCGGCGACCTTCCGAATTAGGTGCAGGTGCTCGGTAAAGGAATTTAACACGATAATTATATCGTCTAAATAAACGTACACCTGTGGCTCTAGGTCATGACCTAATACCCGTGACATCAATCTCGCCATTGTCGCTAGTGCATTGGTCAATCCGAAAGGCATAACGGTGAAACGGAATAAACCCTTATTTGTTCGAAAAGCCGTTTTGTCCTTTGAAGATGGACCCAATGGGACTTGGTAGTAGGATTCAGATAGGTCAATCACCGTAAAGTACTTCGATTTCTGGATGCGTTGAAGAATGCGCATCATATTCGGAAACGGGTAATCGTCCTTTTTGGTGTTCTGGTTCAGCCGTCGGCAATCAAGGCATATACGCCATTTACCTTTACCTGGCTTTCTTGATAGGAAACAATGGGTTTAAAAAGTCAACTGCGCCTGGACATTCTTCGATGACTCCCAATCGTTTCATGCGTTCCACTTCCGTGTCGATGACACTTTCTACTGCCGGTGACCAACGATAAGCGGCCATACGCTTCGGTTTAGCTCCAGGCAGCAGTTCAATAGAATGTTTGATCATGTTGGTTCTTCCTAGCGAACCCTGTTTGGTGGCGGGGAGCTCTTGCACAGCCGCGAATAACGCTAACCTTTCCTGCTCGTTCAATATGTGTTCCGTTTTTAAGTCATTTGGATGTTCCAAATGATTCTCGGGCACTTCTACGGTGGGAGTTTCCAAACTATTATCGGGTTCTGGTTCCCTTATGTTGAGTGATGTTTCAAACACACTCGGTGAGACTTCGAAACGGATCATTTCTACCGGTTCATCAAAATAATTTTCTACTCGAAACAAGTCGACCAGGTTTACATTTTCTGTTTCGCGTGGGTACGAGATCGGTGCAACTAGGCGAAATCCAAACTTATTGAGAAAATCGATCCCGAGAATTAAATCTTTCTTCAGTTCCGGTACAACGATCGTGGGGAGGACGTGGGTAACGGACCCGAAAGAGATAGGCAAATTAACATATCCGATACATTGGTACGGTGTTCCGTCTGCTGTAGATATTTGGAGACTTATCGGCTGAAGCTTAATACCAAGCATACGAATTAATTCCATTGAGCTTATGACTGATAAAGTGGCTCCTGTATCGGCAAGACCTTCAACCTCCTCGGTGAGGATCCGAACCTTAACATGTGGACAACGCCGGAAAATGGTTTTTATCTGGTGTACTTGGTTAAATTTCGAGTATGGGGGACTCTCTGAATTTGTTGAGGACACTCGATCCCCAGGAATATCCTGTTCTATTCGTTTTTTGATTCCTCATCGTTCGGGTTACTCAGATTGTGTTTATTGGGGCATCGAAAAGCGGTGGTATCCAGATGTCCGCAAATGTGGCAGAAAACGGTTTTTTTTTCTGATCACATTCTCGCCACATGTGTCCCGTTTGGCGGCAGTTCCAGCACAGGGTATTATTTGATCCCGAATACGTATTGTGGGTCTGACGATCGGCGTATCGGTTCTCGCTTGTACGCGGCGGTTTTCTGAAGCGATTTTGCAATGCATAAACCATCTCCGTTTCTTCATTATCTTCCTCTCCCGGTTCTCCATCTTCCGCGGTCACTTGATGGACCGATGGTCTCTGTGGATTCCCAGCAACATACAAATTGGTTTCTAAGGCGTCAAATTTGAAACAGAGTTGAGCAAGATGTTCTACCGAATAAATTGGCTCGAGAGCTAGGCGACGTTTGTAGCTCATCTTCATATTTTCGACGATCAAATCAAACTTCTCTCTTTCAGACATCTTCTGAATCATTCGCTGCGCCAAGGTCTCAATGTCCGTAAGAAAAGCACTAAACAATTCGTTTGGTCGTTGTTTTTGGTTCCGTAACTCCTCACGTATAATCCAGTCCCGATTGGGATTGTCGTATCTCATCCGTAGGTACGTTTCCAACGTCTCCCAGGTGTAAAATTTTTCCTCGTAGGTCGTGTACCACACATAAGCACTATCCTTAAACAGAAGATGTGCATCCTTAACTCCTGCTTGCTAATAGCATACGATCGACAAAGGATGTCGACTTGACGTAAAAAATCGGTGACTGGAATTAGATTCGTGTCCCCACTAAACTTTGGCCACTTCTCGATTATGTTACATTGTTGGTGTGGCAATCGTCTGGCGAAGAAGGACGGATCAGGATTTCCCATTGGAGGTTGAACATTTCATACATGCGGATGTGATCCAGCCTGATCTTGGCTACCTGGGTTGGGAATAAACCTGGGCATTGGGCTGGCTCGTGACGTGTCAAGCTGTATATTATAAACGCCCTGATTGTGTTCTGATCGTGGGGGTTGTTGCCCACTAATTGATAACTGCAAAGGAGGTTCCGGTGCCAGAAGCTGTGTTGAATTGAACATCGGCCGGCCCTGTGAAATTCGTGATAAATCCTGATCTTTCAAACCAACGTTAGCGATTTGGTCCGCCAAGCGACTTACGGCCGCCTCAGTCATTTCGGGGTATTTTGGTCCTGGTCCAAGCACCCGGTCCACATAGGTTTTGATATACTACTCAATTTCCGACATGTGAATATACTCACTTCGATTTGCTCTTTCTTCAGATGGTACTTCCGGCTTCGTGGCTCTATCCTCACCAACAAACTTAGGAAGCGGATTGATCGGTGGAATATCTCCCTGTGCCGGGGGCTGAATTCCTCCATTTCGATCTAAGCGATTCTGAGTGAAGGCACCCGGAAAGCTCGCCATCGTTCTGGCCGGATTGGTGTTATGTCTCAAGGGAGTGGACTCGTTACCTATCAATGCTGCGACAGTATCAGGTTTCGTCAGCGGCCATGAAGCATGAATGGTTCCGGTTGTTGGATCGGGAGCTGATGTTTGCCGATCATACGTCGGATCATTTCCAAAATTCATTACCCAGGGTCCCTGACTCGTGTGAGTGGTCCTCGAGGCCAGCTGGTGTGGTTGAGGAGGGAAGATATCTGATGGCGCAAGAATTCCGCCCACCGCACCTTCATTCTCGCCTAAGATCCCAGGGGTCGGACGATTCAGCGTCGATGACAGCATTTCGCCAGTCATTTGGAATGGAGCTAGCACGTGTGAAGCAGAATGTTTTATTACATTTTTGGTTTCAGGGTTGAGAGTTTGTCCCAAGCTACTGCACTATTGTGTCATGGCGAAAGAACGTTCGTTGCGAAGGTCGGGAACTAAGTTAATGGTGGGGGTGCACGCTGCGGCATCTGGGAAGCTTATTTTAAAATATTGCGACGCAAGACGATCGATCGCATCCAAGAGTACAACCTGACTGTCCTTTTGGTCCGTGTTTTGCGGAACATATCGACGAATCCTTTTATGATAGTGTACCAGTCGAGATAGACACCCTGAAGACGGATCTTGTATCAGATCTTTTTCTATCTCCTTTAGTTTTAGAGGTACTCTTATAAGGTCTTGTACAAGCGTATAGTGAGAGACAACTGTAAAATTTGACGGTTCACCTTCTCGTAGAAGTTTGCGCAGAGTTCTTCGTTTGGACTCCCAGTTTTTATCACAAAGTCTGGAGCGAATGCTCAGCTCGTAATCAATTTCCTCAGGTTGCAGGTCGTTGGCATTAACACGATAGAAATCCATGGTTATCAAACAACCGAATATTCAACTACTTATTTTAAGTTTATGAACAATTTTCTGCACTCACGGTTTAATCCTCAAACTATTATCCGAAATACCTAAAATAAAGAGAAATTATAGCAAAAACTTCCTAGGACTAAATCACACTGATTGATGATAAGTTTTTATGTGCTACTAAGCATATTCGAGATCGCGGTATCTTATTTACTTACTTTAAAAAACATTAATTTATCCTGACCAATTTCAACTAAATTACCCAACTCAAAAAAATTTAATAGTCCTTACTGATGATTTCTAATTTCGGGCCCCACGTTGGGCGCCAAATGTGACGAATGAGTTTGTCCTGATCACCTACAACAGCTTTAGCGCCACTCTCCTAGGGAGAGGCTGTTGAGGCATTTTAGATTGCCCGGCTGAGGCTTTTTCCCAGGGCGGGTTATAAGTGAATAATCAAACACCCGACTTCATTTGAACATCCAAGTAGACTCGAGTTCTGTACCGAACCAAAGATACGATCGTTCCTAAACCTGTATAAGATGAATTGCTTTTTGAACGCGTTAGCACTACATCAACCCGAGTTTATCTAAATCGCGATTCTAAATCTGGTACAGACAAAAACTAGGCGAAACCGTCATGACATTCTAGCTAGATCATTTTCTATTTTCAGATTTCAGATTAACGTCCTCATTTAACACTAGTGTACAGGTATAGTTTTCTTAATGGCTAAATGTACTCCTACGCATTTCCTTAGACTGTCTGTGCTCGACATCTGACTTACATCTCTCCGACACCGCTCCGGGACAGCACACAGTTGTCGATTAGACCGTAACACCATGATGCTTCCATTGGCAGCAATTCATTTTTGAGCGTGAAAAACCGTCAGTAGAACTCCCACGCATGCCGGCGCGTATTCCGTAGCAAAGACACTTGTCGGAATCCTAACGCGCGATAGTACCACGTTACGTTCAGCGATGGCCACACGGTACTAGTTACTCGACGTTAGACGTGTTGTGCGTGACCATTCGGGAAATAGTTCGGATTTCGACCACGTGAAAAATTGGTCGTGACGTCGATACCGCTACGAGATAATTCGACAGCGGGTCGAAGGATTAGTTCAACGGAGTTTTCCGGCTGGGTAGAAGCGGGGGCCGTGTGCTAGGGTGTACCGATTTTAGCCGATTGGGACCACGTGTGAAGTTTTTCGTGCTGCACGTGACCCTACTCCGGCATAAAGACCCACGTCGAACTGTGGGTTTTAGTGTTCGACGTAACACTCATGAGAGCGTTTTATTGATTATGTTAATTAATGCGTATTACCTGCCTATTCCAATTCCTGAGTACTATTTCCAGTTATTGGCCAAGCGCAATGGCTTCTAAATGTTTGCTGTGTGATACAAAGACACTGGTTTCACATGGGTTAAAAACGATTGATCAATATGATATAGCTTACGTGTGAAAAATTGGCAGTCTATCTACAAAGCCCTTTTATTCCTGCAGCTACTACTCGGGCGTACTTCTAAGGCTATTCACACGATTTTAATTAACCCGAACTTTGTATCACTCTGATTGCTTTAACGGTTTCTATAGAAGTGGTCTGACCATCTAAATGAAGAAGCTTTATTCTCCCTGGGTACTTAATCCGATACAGGTCTCCTAATTGAATTTATTATAACCCTTTGTGCAATATTTGCTTTACGGGCAAAGGGGTTCACAATCAAATTCCTGCTTTAACTCGTGGCTCAAGCTCGTACGATCAAATGCTATAGGGTGGATGTGGGAAAACGATCTACGCGAAAGCTCCCAACAGTCTTTTATCCCACCACGAGAGGGCACAGTTGGTGATCGTAGGCAAGCATGGACGGAAAGTTTTGTTTAGATGTTCATAAAGTTTGTGAAAATTCTTACACATGCATAACCTGCCGGCAGTCGCGCTAGTGCATGCTGCTCTAAAATTCTAGCGAAATCGTCTTAAGACACCAGCGGCTGCTCATTCAGTGGGCCATAGGCGCGATTTCCGGACGGATAAAGTCATTATTAGAAAAACTTTTTTACCGATAAGTTCTCCATCATGCAATCACATTCAAAATGATTCTTTACTCTTTTGGTTTTTGTTAAAAAAAATTAAAAAAAATAAGATTTTTTGCAATTTTAATTTTTAGCATAATTTTTTGTTTTTATGAAAAATTACACAACAGTTTTTTCAGTGCTTATTTTTCGTACAGAAGTATTCATTCGCTGAAACTCGTTCTCAGATAATTTTTCTGTATTAAGTAGAGCATCGACCAAATTTTTTGAAAATAATGTACGTAGTAACGTCTACGCCCTTTTGAAAAATTGCTCTTGTATCAAAATGCTGCAATTGGCAGAGAAAACCATGGAGGTTCATAAACCGAACACAACTGCAAAGTTTCGTTCGAATCGACGATGGTCATATTTTGCGGTCAGTCGGTTTCTCATTTATAGGACACATTTACGCTTCTTCATGAAATAATCAATCAAATGAAAATAAATTTGCTGAAGGAGTCCGTATAGAACGTATTCCATGTGTTTTCAATAATACTTTATTTTAATCGACCCATGCTACTCCTTTTCAGACTCAATACTTCGGCATTTTTTTTTCGAGGCGTACTGCATATTTTGAGAATTTCAAACACACCATGATAGACAGCGCCATATGTCTAATACAATTGGAGAAATTATTTCTGCCAATTTACCAGTACCGCCATCTGGCCTCTGGTTAATCGCAAATATGATGCTATAGGTTCTATTTTAAAAAAATACGTTATTAAATTACTATAGGTATATTATTTGACAACATAGCTTTAATAATGTTCCGTTTCGATCCAAAACGGACATACGTTATATTATGTTTTGTATGGTTCGTAACTCGTTAAGCCAGATTCATCAGCATTTTCTTTAGTACAACGCCAAGTTTGAGTTTTTTTTTGGATTTTACGCAGCGCCCATTATTTCACTATTTTATAATGACTCGAACGGACACGGCCCAACGTATGCTTAACCGAAACATCACCAACGAGAACTTGGAATATTAAAACCGCTGGATATTCGCTTTTTCCAAAGAGATCTGTCCGGACTCTGTCCCAGAACAGAAAATGCACCGCGCCTCATCGCCTCGCGATAACGTGAACGAAACACCGTTTCCGATGGTGGAGATGTTCCCTTATCATGTGACAATAGCTCATAGGAGTTGAATAGAATCTTATTCAACTCGTTGAACAATCTGCCTCACTCTGCGAAAAGGCGTTTACAGAATTTATTTAACAAGTTTCTTGAGGATAACATTGTCGCTTATAACTGGAGGCAACTGAAAGTCGTCATCGCCATTTCAAAACCTGGACAACCAACCTCCGACCACAACTCGTACCGACCAATTATAATGATTTTCTGTATCTGGAAGCTATTCGAGAAAATTATCTTGTTTCGCCTCGTCAATTAGGTCGAAACAAATGGCTTCCTGTCTGATAAACAATTTGGTTTCCGCAAGACAAAAGAACGAACGATTGCGTTGCGGCACTCTCTACAGAAATTAAAATGGCCTACGTTAGAAGAGCAGATGGTATCAGTTTTGTTGGTTATTTTGTAGGCTTTTGTTTCAGTTTCTTTAGAAAAGCTGCAACTTCATAATTTTTCACCGATCTTAATTAACTTTTTGCTAAACCTATTGTCACTTACATTTTTCGCATGGCGATTTTACAACACCGCGATTTAGCGAAATGGGTCTTCCACAGGGCACATGTCTAAGCCACCCTTCAACAAATTTTGCGTGAATTACATAGATCATTCTCTTGTCAATTCATGCACACTAAGGCAACTTGCAGACGACGACATTGCAAGGTATTTTGCTTGGGCTCTTCAGATGTGTATCAAGGTCTCCATGGAAAAAACTGAGCTGGTCGTTTTCTCTAGGAAGCGTGAACTGGTGCATATACCACGTGGACAGAAATACCTTGGTTTTTGGACCCCTCCTCCCCTCCGTGGACTAGCGTGGGCAAGCTTTATCTTTCTAGCCCCCCTACCCACGATGTTCACGTGGACTTTCCCCTTTTTTCTGCAGAAATTTCATAAAAGAGTTTTCTAAGAAATTATGGATTTTTCCAATGTATTGAACTATTTTGATGTTGAATGTTATCTTAAAACAATATATTTCATTTAAACTTTTTCCACTGAATTTTAGTTTTTTTTTTACTTTATTAAAAATATCGCCAATTTGAACATAAAAGTTTTTTAAAGTTTTGTGTCTAAAAGACATTCATTATAATAACGCCAAATGGATGTAACATATGAATTCTGGAATTGGGTCGAGTAACAAATTATGAAATCCAAAAAAATAATGAGAATTTGCGAAATTACAAAGATAGGATCAAATGTTTCTGCGAGCAAAATTGTGTGAGGTCAGCTACAGAACTGTATGCGCGATTTAAGTGTTTCTTACTATAAGGAAAAAATTGGAAGGAAACAAGCAAGCTCTACATTCTAAAAATTCAATAATCAAGAGTCCACGTGGACAATTATCATATCCCCACCCCCTCTCCATGAACAAGCGTGGACTTTTTCGTACCCCCTACCCTCGTCTAAACACGTGGTATATTGACGATTTCTTTTCATTTTAATATCTCGGAGACTGGTCCGAATCTAAAGGTACCTGGAGATGTTACATTAGGTATCTAAAACAACCATTCCAACAAAGGATCAATTATTCCCAGACAATAACAGGAACATGGCTGTACCAAACAACAATGTTATCGGAGATGGAGTACAGGTGTTTCTGTTTCCGCTTTGCTGCAAACTTCATAAAACTTGAGAGAATTCAGTATTGCATTGGGCGCATGAACTTAACCTATACAACGAATATCGAAGGGCTGGTGAGCGTTCTCGCTATAAAAATCGATATTGGTGTCCCTCACATCGATTACTTATTCGATTCGACCTTGAATTCGTTGATAATTGAAAAGTTCGAGAGATTCGTCGAGTTTAATTCTTAAACCCGATTTATGCCCTTGTACTTTGACTTCATGGCACAGAACATCAATTCTACTTCCCAATCTTGTCCGTTTCTTTGATACTTCTGGCTCAACTGCATTCTTCGACACATCAATGAAGGAAGAGATTCGTGGAATCCCAGATCATATACGCCCGCAAGTGGCCTCCAATATGTTTTATAATCAATTCCGAGAAATCGACTGTGACAATATATTCCACACTGACGGATCAAATCTCGTTGGGTCCACTGGCTTCAAGATGATAATAGCACCTGTTCTTTCAAGCTTAATTTATCCCGCTTCAGCTTACGTTAACGTTACGTATTTTTTGGGGAAGACACAGGAATCCCTGCATCGTTTATCTGAAAAATCTTACCACATATCCTTTGTTTGGATCCCGGGGAATGACATCTATGAAAGACCAATTTGCTTCAATGAAATTTTCAGCGAGGACACTCAACTAATGACAAAACTCATGGAGCATTGAGGAACTTGGACGATGACTACATTTTATTATTTTGGAGGTATCAACGAAGCAGGGGAATGGATGTGGTTTAAGACTTCATTCGTGTAGTGTTAGAATCGATATAATTTGGTTACCATTCCAATAGATTTTTAGCCTCTGTGGGATTACGATCAAGGATGCAAAATGCCTACCTTTTCTGCGGCTGTAAGTTTTCTGTCTACATTCTCATTTCTCTTTGAACGCTGCTGGCGTTCGCTATTGCAGGACGCCCAGCGCTGTACGGCAGTCTGTAAGCAAAGCAGTGACATGACAAAGAAATGTTGTCCCCAGTACAGCCACAAGACGCGAGCGGTACAGCTTCTCTTTCCTTATTTTACACTTTTTAATATTTTAAATTATTTTTCAATCACAAACGACGACAATAAATACGGTTGGTTTACGCCACGACCGGCATCAACACTTTTGTGTGCGGGCCTCTCCCTTTGACTACGCAGAGAAAAGTGTACAAAGCGAGAGAACAAACTTTACTACGCCACACTCTCACCGAGCAGTCGGAGTACAGCAGCAAAACAAAAATGTATTCTACTAGTCTACGGGAAAATGTACTCGGTTTGGCTACCGTTCTGGCAAGAGCTGTAGCGATGCGTCGCTGTAGCGGGCTGTGCGGCTTGTGCAAATGTAAATATACCGAAAAAAAATGTAGTTTACCAGTACCTTTGGCATCCTTGATTACGATTGTAACGGTTCATATGAGAAATTCCAGTGTGAACTTACTAACCAACCAACTAACCAATCAAAAGTCAGAACCGAATGAAATTCAATAGCAGTTAATGGGATTACTGTATCTTTCATTTGAAATCAAGTTCGTAAAAGTCGATCAAGAATTCGCTAGGTAATCGGTGTGATATTAGTTAAGGAACTTAGCGAATTCCCCGGGGGCATCATGAACCATCATAATCACAATCCAATCATTGTAAGTCGGGCTATCAACGAAATAGGGTGACGTCCTGACTAAGTGACGTTAGTGATATGGATGAGGTCTCGTCTAACCTCTAATACCACAAATAGTTGCTTAATTCAAAAAAAAAAAACTATTGTTTAGTATTATTCCTCAATAACATTTATTGTCAAAACATTATTCGGTTAAAATAATTCATTTGGTAGAAGCGCACGTGAACTATTTTATCGACGATAGGAAAAAAGTTGGTATGAGTGTACGTACTATCGAAACGTACGTACCATCGAATCACAGAAATAAATTTCAAAATATTACTTTTTATGTTTAATATTGCATGAAAACTTACAAAAATAAGATTTACCACTGAATTAATCCCCATATTAGTGATAAACTGTTCAATCACTGTGTACTTGGTTTTAGAAGAACGGTTTTGCTACAACCAGAATGGTTGAAAATGGCATGTAAAAGCATTTCCTCGGACTTATTCAGTTCCTTGACTACGCACGATTTGTCTGAATTTCGCATAAAATATTCTGAATTTGTAATAAAAAACCGAATGGAATAACATCTTATTCTGAATATTGGGAAAAAAGTAGGCCTTGACTGAGCAAAAGTGAAAATGTTTGCTTCTGTCATTTTTTTTTGTGATTTCGTTCCGTGAAAAATTTAATGTGCATAATTATCCCGAAAGTCTGCAGATCAAAAACGAGCAAGACAAGTGCGACAACTATGCGATTTACACCTGCATACGGAGCTCCGGTCGTAATTGTACAATTTGTCCTCGGGTCGGGTGAGAGATTTCCAATGATAGCTTTGTGACCAATTGCGGATTAAAAATACTTACTGCTACCGAACATTGAAAAGTTGGTTTCCATTTGGAAGTCTGTTCGTCGAAAAAGGTGGAAACAACGAGTGCGCCGTAAATGTGGAAAAATATGTAAACCCGGCTGCACTCAGCATCATTACAAGACCTGAACGTCAGAACTTGTTAATGACATAGGAAAGCAGCAGTGTCTTTCGGTGAATGTGCAAATTCTCGATGTCCGTTATATGCGTGTGGACTCTTCAAGTCTGTTGCAACACGTCGCTCTTACGATACCTTCCCCAGTACTCGAGTAGTACGGCATACTCAGATAGAGCAAGACTAGAAGACGTGCCATTGAATATAACACTAGAAGCAGACTACACGAAGAATGTGGTAGAACGACGGTACCTGAAGCCTGTTCCCGTTGCAGGGCATTCAAAAAAATTTGGTGAGATCAATCCAATTTATTATTATTTTATAGTTCATTATATAATTCTTACCGCACCATAATAGTTATATTCACTTATCCACTTCCCGTTTCCCTTCCCTACTAACAAACTCTTCCATCCGTAATACCTATGAAGATTGCGTGGGTTCCCCGTATCTTCTAAACTAGGTATACAACTAACATTCCCTTCCCTTTAGCGATCGTGAGGACATGGCCACGTGTGCAGTGTACATCACTGTATCAGCCACCCATGATGAGTGCGGTCGTTTTTGCTATGCTATGCTATGCTACGATAGGAAAAAAGTTGATATTTTCCACAATGTTTACCGCATCTGTAACACTTGAATACCTATATATTTTCAACTCTATCGATATGTGATATCCGAGATTTTGTAGCACATCAAATCTCAACATTTCATGAATTTCAAAGACATCTGACAGCACAAATACGAATTCGATTTTTAAAATTTCATGTACTCTCCCCTTTGCAAAAATTTCAGATTCCGGCTGACACGGGAATTTCATGTATGACTGAACAATCCAGTTTACATTTCTGGAACCATATAAGCAATCCAGACTCGGCCCTCCAGGCCTCGGTTAGAAAGTCGGTTTTTGGAGCAATTGCACAACCTTTTTATATGAGAAAGGCAAAACTATTGCTCCCACTCTTTTATATCGGATTGTATTCCTAATTTTGAGATAGATTTTTCCTCTTAGATTTAACATAAAAAATATTCCAGCACTGTAACCTTCTTGTTTTAAGATATTCAAAATGTGAAAAAATAAATTGACACTGTCAAGCTAACGCATTTGTACCTATAAAATAGGCGAACTGGTTAGGAAAAAATAATGACCCAACATTTTTAAATAGAGCATATTTCCTAAATATTTTGATGAACTACAAAATTATCATCGTTTACTTAGTACCAATTAATTTTAACACATCCGCAAATAACTTGAATTTGGGCACTATCAACATTTTCCTCTTGAGAATGTGTTTTGCTACGGGAATAAAAGGAGCATCGTCTTATTCATATTACGGCTAGTCTAACTTGAAGTGCGTCTCGTTGTACACCAAAAACTCAATACATTAGGTGTAAATCTCTTTAGATGTTCTGCAGTTTTATGTATGCAGTTTTTACTTGAAGCGAGACTGAGCCAAGTTCTAACCCCAGCTGCTGTCAAAATGTTCGAAATGATAACGATTGGGGTTGCAACCTGATTCAGGTTCGGGGTCAAGTAAAAGCGGCATTAGTTTATCGTCTTAGTTCGAAACGAGAGTTCCATAACGTTTGATTGTTATCTGAACGAAAGAATCTAAAATATTCATCCTTTTTGATACATATCAAATCAATAAGTTTGGACGATATTTGAAATCGTCAAGTTCCTTTTTAACCATTATCGAATCAACTTAATCGCATTTTCCGCCATAACTAACCTCCGGATTTGTGCTGCCGACGACTTTTCACAGCTCAACATAAATTTATCCGGTTTTTCTTCCAGCATTTGCACTAGATTTCATTCAGTTCGTGGTTGTGGTTCAAATTTCTTTCGCGCAACATAAAAACGACTATTTTCTTCCAAAATTCTAATCATCCTGCTACAGCCACTCGCACCTATTATATTTAAAATTTTCAGTCATGTTTTCGAATGCAGTCGTTAGGACTCTTGACACTAATGATCCGTCCTATTCCAGGTAGGGTTCGTCGCGGTAATTTCCGCAACCGCGCGGTATTTATCGCATCCGCACCGCAAAATCAGCGGTGCGGTGACACGCTTTTTCCCGCAGATGCGGTGCGCGAAAGAGCTTTTACCGCGCGGTTTTACCGCAACCGCACCGCAACCGCACCGCAAAAAATAATTGATGAAGTGATAATTTTGATTATTCTAAATTGATAAACAGAATGCTATTACGAAAAAAAATCTAGCTGTGTCCGAAATATTTTGACGCTATTATTTTTACGATATATTTTGGACTAGTTATTTAGTAGTTAAGTAAAAATTCACAAACTAACCATTTCAAATACATGAAATGCAAGATCCAAATAGAGACAAAATTATTAGATCATTTAAAAACAATAAATTTTTACTCTTAAATCCAATTTAAAAGTGCATCACTTCTCCCGATTTCTGTTGGAAATCGTGGAATTATGAGTCGTATTCGATATCAATTTTTCAATTGCGAATATTGACTAATTTAAAGGAATTAGAGATAAACTAATTATGCTGGGACTTAAACACAACCCAAAGAATATATTTGTCTTCGTCAAACCAAACGAATTTGCAATAATTGGTAGTAAAGGATACAAATGTATGAAAGCGTCCAAAATAAGGAAGTCCAAATTTGGATGATTATTCTATCATTCGATCCTCAACATCGTATTTCTATCTTCTTTGATTGCTGTGTAAATTCAATGTAAATTTTTCTACAGTCAATTTTAATGGACTCTTTCTCAAAAAGTATGCTACATAACTTTTTTTCGCGTACTTCCATTCAAATTTACTATAATTTTCTACCAAATTATGTCCTAATATTTTTCAGTTAAGACTATTTCGTAGCTTTTTTGAAGCTTTTTTTGCCGAATACCACATAGTTTGACTCCCGTTCACTGCAATTGAAGTTTTTGCCTTTGGCTTATTGGTAGGGTTCGTCGCGGTGCGGATGTGGGCGGTAAATGGATTGTCCGCACCGCAACCGCAAAAAAATAATAAAACCGCACCGCTTACCGCAACCGCACTTTATTTACCGCACCGCGCGGTAATGCGGTAAATGCGGTAAAATTTTTATATTTTTAAAAATGGTGTTGAAAAATTGTACATTTGTGTAACCATATATAATAAAATGTTATTCTTATTCACACGAAATTTAACTTTAAGAGACTCCTCAGGATGCAATGTTTATGAAAAAATCAACTTTTGCATTTTCTATTAATAAAATTCCATACATTTTAAGGCTAACATTATACATTCAAAAACGTTCTACTGCAGTAATAGGAAAACTTTTATTTTAGCAACCCTTCAGTTAATTGAAAAATGTTGAATAAAAATGTAATAAGAAATGAAGTTGCATATTTTTTTCTTTAAATTTTCATATGTTCAATGTTTTTGACATGAAAATGAAATGGATGATTTTCGCATTTACGTAGTAAACCACCTTTCATTCTTAATGGAATTTCACCAAAAATAAAATATATTGTATTTCATTAATAAGAACGACGCCATATTTGACGAAAAAGCTTATACATTACAACTAATCAGGAGTCCGGTCTCAACCGGCACAGAATTATTGAACATTAGAAAAACTGCAAAAAATGTATGATTTGTAGCATACAACAGAAATTATTTTTAAAAATAGGGGGTTTTACGGACAAAATATCCCAAAACTCTAACTTCCACATTCTTCAAGAAACAGATGTATTATCATTTAAAAACTAAGATTGCTCCCTTTAAAAATGAATGAAGTGTAATTTTCTAAATGCTAGTTCGAAAGTTCTAGCATTTAATGTATTTTTCTCTAATATTTTACCAATAAGTAGGGTTCGTCGCGGTTGCGGTAATTACCGCAACCGCGCGGTATTTACCGCACCCGGTTTATTATTTTTTTTGCGGTTGTGGTGCGGACAATCCATTTACCGCCCACATCCGCACCGCGACGAACCCTAATTCCAGGTACGAACGGTGGCTCACCGTTTGAACCACAGGGTAATGAAAATGATTCAAATTTATATTTATAGTCATGCTAGTAATAACGTACGGTCGCTATAACTGATATGATGCAGAACTTTTCATATCATCATATTGGTCATATCATATCATCAATAGAAACAGATTTACATTATTATTATCAAAAACGAGTGCTAGATCCACAGCGTACAATTCGTGTAGGGATCACTAGGGTATATGTGTCGGTTTTTCATTTTGCGCTTTGTGCGGAGGTTCGTCACTCCGACCCGGTTGAATTTTTGCGCGCTTTTTTAACCTGAATTTCACCTTAAGGCACAAGCTAGAACAACCGATCGTGAACAGATGATGTTTGTAATACCACCAAACCACTCAACCTTGGGGAGGGAAGATCAGTTCGTTGGAAAAAATCGATCCAAAATGTACATTTTCACCTAAAAGATGCTTTTTCAGAAAATTTCACGAAACTTTGGCTTTAAACTGTGAAGTCGCGTTCCAATTTTTTTCAAAAATTTCTTCACGATGATTTAATTGGTGCTCGAAAACCCCGCCATCTTTTTATTTGTTCTGCTCGCAATCCCCGTTCGTTGGAAAAATTCGACCAAAAATGTACATTTTCACCTGAAAGAAGCTTTTTTCAAAAAAAAATTCGCAAAATTTTGGTTCTAAACTGCAAAGTGCCGTTTCAATTTTATTCAAAAATTTCTTCACGATGATTTAGTTCAAGCCCCAAATCCTCGCCATCTTTTTCTTTGTTCTGCTTCCCCAGTTCGATGGAAAAATTCGATCAAGAATGCGCATTTTCACCTGAAAGATGCTATTTTTCAAAAATTTCGCAAAATTATGGTTTTAAACTGTGAAGTCCCGTTCCATTGTTTTCAAAAATTTCTCCAAGGTAATTCAGTTGAAACCGTAGATCCCCGCCATCTTTTTATTTGTTCTGCTCCCAAGCCCAGTTCGTTGGGAAAATTCGATCAAAACTGTACATTTTCATCTAAAATATGCTATTTTTCAAAAGTTTCGAATACGATTCATAATAACTTTAGTTACAAACTGTGAAGTCCCGATCCAATTTTGTTTCAAAAATTTCTTCATGTAGATTTAGTTGAAACCGTAGATTCTCGCCATCTTTTTATTGGTTCTGCTCCTAAGCCCAGTTCGTTAGAAAAATTCGATCAAAAATGTACATTTTTACCTAAAAGATGCTATTTTTCAAAAATTTCGCAAAACTTTGGTTTTAAACAGTGAAGTCCCGTTCCAATCTGTTTCAAAAATCTCTTCACGATGATTGAGTTGAAACCATAGATCCCCTTCATCTTTTTAGTTGTTCTACTCCCAAACCCAGTTCGTTGGAAAAATTCGATCAAAAATGTGCATTTTCACCTGAAAGATGCTATTTTTCAAAAATTTCGCAAAACTTTGGTTTTAAACTGTGAAGTTCCAATTTTTTTCAAAAATTTCTCCACGGTGATTTAGTTGGAACCGTTAATCTCCGCCGTCTTTATTTGTTCTGCTCCAAAGCCCAGTTCGATGGGAAATTTTTTTACAATCATAGGGAATTACAATAAAATTTTCGATTTTCGGATTAAATGGATAGTTTACGCATTTGCGTAGTAAAATCACCATGCATTCTTAGAGGATTAAAATTAAAGTTGAAACACCTGTACTCTATAAACTAGCTCATATATGCTAATACAGTGTAATAAAAGTCTGTTTTAATCCACGTAGTAGTTCAATTGTGCCTTTCTATTTTATCAAAACTATGAATTAAAAGCTGGTTACGTTCAATATTATATTTGTGGAAATATCTATTACCTTCTTATTACACTTGGAAAATATACATATTAAACCTCTCCACATTTTGCAAAAGTTTTGAAATATACATGGGTCAGCTCAGATTTTTGTTCTACGTGTGAATTTAAGAGCTTCGCCAAAAATGACCAAATTTGGACATGATTAAGAGGTGTCTCCAATTAAAAATCATGTTTTTACTATGTGTCCATAGTAAGATTACTTACCCTATATGCCCACAAATGATCAAAGATTGTTCCTTAGACATAGGGTTCGTCGCGGTGCGGATGTGGGCGGTAAATGGATTGTTCGCACCGCAACCGCAAAAAATTATAAAACCGCACCGCTTACCGCAACCGCACTTTATTTACCGCACCGCGCGGTAATGCAGTAAATGCGGTAAAATTTTTATATTTTTAAAAATAGTGTTGAAAAATTGTACATTTGTGTAACAGTATATAACAAAATGTTATTCTTATTCACACGAAATTTAACTTTAAGAGACTCCTCATAATGTAATGTTTATGAAAAAAATCAACTTTTGCATTTTCTATTATTAAAATTCCGTACATTTTAAGGCGAACATTATACATTCAAAAACGTTCTACTGCAGTAATAGGAAAACTTTTATTTTAGCAACCCTTCAGTTAATTGAAAAATGTTGAATAAAAATGTAATAAGAAATGAAGTTGCATATTTTTTTCTTCAAATTTTCATATTTTCATTGTTTTTGATATATGAAAATGAAATGGATGATTTTCGCATTTACGTAGTAAACCACCTTTCATTCTTAAAGGAATTTCACCAAAAAAAAAGTCGAAATACCAGTACTTCTATATAGTAGCGCCTATATTTCAATAAAGTGAAATAAATACATATTGTATTTCATGAATAACGACATATTTGACGAAAAAAATTGCCGATACATTACATCTAATCAGGAGTCCGGTCTCAACCGGCACAGAATTATTGAACATTAGAAAAACTGCAAAAAATGTATGATTTGTAGCATACAGCAGAAATTATTTTTAAAAATAGGGGGTTTTACGGACAAAATATCCCAAAACTCTAACTTCCGCATTCTTCAAGAAACAGATGTATTATCATTCAAAAACTAAGATTGCTCCCTTTAAAAATGAATGAAGTGTAATTTTCTAAAGTCTAGTTCGAAAGTTCTAGCAATTAATATATTTTCCTCTAATATTTTGCCAAAGAGCCAATGGCAAAAACTTCAATTGCAGTGAACGGGAGTCAAACTATGTGGTATTTGGCAACAAAAGCTTCAAAAAAGCTACGAAATAGTCTTAACTGAAAAATATTAGGATTTAATTTGGTAGAAAATTACAGTAAATTTGAATGGAAGTACGCGAAAAAAAGTTATGTAGCATACTTTTTGAGAAAGAGTCCAATAAAATTGACTGCAGAAAAATTCACATTGAATTTACACAGAAATCAAAGAAGATAGAAATACAATGTTGATGAACGAATGATAGAATAGTCATCCTAATTTGGACCTCCTTATTTTGGACAAATGTATGAAACATTTGTATCCTATACTGCCAATTACTCCAAATTCGTTTGGTTTGATGAAGATAATTATATTCTTTGGGTTGTGTTTAAGTCCCAGCATAATTAGTTCATCTCTAATTCCTTTAAATTAGTCAAAATTCACAGTTGAAAAATTGATTTCGAAAACGATTCATAATTCCACGATTTCCAACAGAAATCGAGAGAAGTTGTGCACTTTTAAATTGGATTTAAGAGTAAAAATTTATTGTTTTTAAATGATCTAATAATTTTGTCTCTATTCGGATCTTGCATTTTATGTATTTGAAATGGTTAGTTTGTGAAGTTATACTTAGAAGTATAAAATAACTAGTCCAAAATATACCGTAAAAATAATATCGTCAAAATATTTCGGACACAGCTAGATTTTCTTTTATTATAGCAGTCTGTTTATCAATTTAGAATAATCAAAATTATCACTTTATCATTTTTTTTGCGGTGCGGTTGCGGTAAAACCGCGCGGTAAAAGCTTTCTCCCGCACCGCATCTGCGGGAAAAAGTGTCTCACCGCATCGCAGATTTTGCGGTGCGAGTGCTGTAAATACCGCGCGATTGCGGTAATTACCGCAACCGCGACGAACCCTACTTAGACATATCTTAACATGTTTTAATAGGTGAACATAGCTCTAATAGCAATAGAAAATTTGTTAACTGGGTTTTATATAGAAAAGTATATCAAAACCGAGGAAAATTAGAAATATTTTTTCTTGGTTTTGATATTCTTTTCTATATAAAAATCTAGTTAACAAATTTTCTATACCGATTAGAGCTATGTTCACCTGTTAAAACATGTTAAGATATGTCTAAGGAAAAACGTCTGTTGTTTTGTGGGAGGGTACAACTTTTTAAACCTCAGAATTATTGAAATTGCTATGGAAGCATAGCAAAAAGACGATGTTAGTTTGGAGACACCTTAAATCGTGTCCAAATTAAGTCATTTTTTTGCGAATGTTTCTAAATTCACAACTAGAACAAAAATCTGAGCTGACCCATGTATATTTCAAAACTTTTTCAGAATGTGGAGAGGCCAAATACATCACCGAAGTGGCTTTAGTTTGGAATTTGTCCGGAACCCGGGACTTCCGGAATTATCGATAACAAATTATTGCAGGAATCATTGATTCACCACCAATGATTTAAGTCAGCGAATCGAAATAATTATGTGTTCATTTCAATAGATTTTTAACCTATGAGGTATTACGAGTGTACCGGTTTACACGAGAAATTTCTATTTGACCGCAATAACCAACCAATAACTCCGGAACCAAAAGCTAGTACTGAATAAATTCTATAGCAGTCAATGGAAGTATTATATCTTTCATTTCTGTAAAAATCGGTTAAAATTTCGCTGAAAAATAGCTGTGATATTAGCTTAAGAGCTTGACGATTTCCTCGGGGGTATCATGAACCGTAATAGGTGGCAAATATCGTCAAAACTACTTTGATTATCAATAATATTCTAGACCCGAAAATCCAAGCATAATATTCTAGACCCGAAAATCCAAGCGCTTTGTGCGGAGGTTCGTCACTCCGACCCGGTTGAATTTTTGCGCGCGCTTTTTTAACCTGAATTTCACCTTAAGGCACAAGCTAGAACAACCGATCGTGAACAGATGATGTTTGCAATACCACCAAACCACTCAACCTTGGGGAGGGAAACTCAGTTCGTTGGAAAAAATCGATCCAAAATGTACATTTTCACCTAAAAGATGCTATTTTTCAGAAAATTTCGCAAAACTTTGGCTTTAAACTGTGAAGTCGCGTTCCAATTCTTTTCAAAAATTTCTTCACGATGATTTAGTTGGAGCCCTGAATCTACGCCATCTTTCTATTTTTTCTGCTCCCAGTTGGAAAAATTCGATCAAAAATATACTTCACCTAAAAGATGCTATTTTTCAAAAATTTCACAAAACTTTGGTTTTAAACTGTGCAGTCCCGTTCCAATTTTTTTTTCAAAAATTTCTTCACGATGATTTAATTGGCGCCCGAAATCCCCGCCATCTTTTTATTTGTTCTGCTCCCAATCCCCGTTCGTTGGAGAAAAAATCGACCAAAAATGTACATTTTCTATTTTTCAAAAATTTCGCAAAATTTTGTTTTTAAACTGTAAAGTCCCGTTCCAAACTGTTTCAAAAATTTCTTCACGATGGTTAAGTTGGAGCCCCAAATCTCCGCCATCTTTTTATTTGTTCTGCTCCCAAGCCCAGTTCGATGGGAAAATTCGATCAAAAATGTACATTTTCACCTAAAAGATGATATTTTTCAAAAATTTCACAAAATTTTGGTTTTAAACTGTGAAGTCCCGTTCCAATTTTTTTTTCAAAGAATGCTACACGAAAATTTTGTTGGAGCCCCAAATCTCCACCATATTTTCATTTGTTTTACTCCCAAGCCCAGTTCGATGGAAAAATTCGATCAAGAATGCACATTTTCACCTAAAAGATGCTATTTTTCAGAAAATTTCACAAAATTTTGGTTTTAAACTGTAAAGTCCCGTTCCAATTTTATTCAAAATTTCTTCGTGATGATTTAATTGAAACCGTAGATTTCCGCCATCTTTTTATTTGTTCTGCTCCCAAGCTCAATTCGCTGGAAAAATTCGATCAAAAATGCACATTTTCAAAAATTTCACAAAAATTTGGTTTTAAACTGTGAAGTCGCGTTCCAATCTTTTTCAAAAATTTCGCCACTGTGATTTAGTTGGAACCGTAAATCTCCGCCATCTTTTTATTGGTTCTGCTTCCAAGCCCAGTTCGTTGGAAAAATTCGAACAAAAATGTACATTTTCATCTGAAAGATGCTATTTTTCAAAAATTTCGCAAAATTATGGTTTTAAACTGTGAAGTCCCATTCCAATTTTTTCAAAAATGTCTCCATGATGATTTAGTTAAACCGTAGATTCCCGCCATCTTTTTCTTTGTTCTGCTCCCAAGCCCAGTTCGATGGAAAAATTCGATCAAAAATGTACATTTTCACCTGAAAGACGCTATTTTTCAAAAAATTCACAAAATTTTGGTTACAAACTGTGAAGTCCCGTTCCAATTTTTTTCAGAAATTTCTTCATGATGTTTTAGTTGGAACCGAAGATTCCTGCCATCTTTTTATTGGTTCTGCTCCCAAGCCCAGTTCGTTGGAAAAATTCGATCAAAAATGTACATTTTCACCTGAAAGATGCTATTTTTCAAAAAATTCACAAAACTTTGGTTGAAAACTGTGAAGTCCCGTTCCAATCTTTTTCAAAAATTTCTTCATGATGATTGAGTTGAAACCGTAGATCCCCTCCATCTTTTAGTTGTTCTGCTCCCAAGCCGAGTTCTTTGGAAAAATTCGATCAAAAATATGCATTTTCACCTTAAAGATGCTATTTTTCAAAAATTTCACAAAACTTTGGTTTTAAACTGTGAAGTTCCAATTTTTTTCAAAAATTTCTCCACGGTGATTTAGTTGGAACCGTTAATCTCCGCCGTCTTTATTTGTTCTGCTCCAAAGACCAGTTCGATGGAAAATTTTCCAAAAATTTCCAAGTCCTTGGATCTAAAAAAATATAATTTGTTTTCATCGGTTTTCGTTTGTTTTGACACTAGTTGCTGATGTTTCATGCTATTTTTAGACATATTGCGACAAACAAAATTTCGATTTTCAACATTTCTTTGGATTTTTTCATATATTATGAAAACAATATTCAAGCACCGCACCCCCTTAATGATGTCCGATTGGGCTAAAAACTTGCATAGATTACTTATTCGATGTAATAAGCATTTTATGTAAGACTTTATGCGAAAATTTTAGATAAACATTTTCATTGATATCTTCCCTCTTGAACACCCCTAGTTCTCCATACAAACTTTGGTTTTAAACTGTGAAGCCCCATTCCAATTTTTTCAAAAATTTCTTCACCAGGGGTGGCTTTAGTTTGGAATTTGTCCGGAACCCGGGACATCCGGAATTATCGATAACAAATTATTGCAGGAATCATTGATTCACCATCAACGATTTAGGTCAGCGAATCGAAATAATTATGTGTTCATTTCAATAGATTTTTAACCTATCAGGTATTACGAGTGTACCGATTTACACGAGAAATTTCTATTTGACCGCAATAACCAACCAATAACTCCGGAACCAAAAGCTAGTACTGAATAAATTCTATGGCAGTCAATGGAAGTATCATATCTTTCATTTCTGTAAAAATCGGTTAAAATTTCGCTGAAAAATAGCTGTGATATTAGCTTAAGAGCTTGGCGATTTCCTCGGGGGTATCATGAACCGTAATAAGTGGCAAATATCGTCAAAACTACTTTGATTATCAATAATATTCTAGGCCCGAAAATCCAAGCATAATATTCCAGACCCGAAAATCCAAGCATTTGGAACCTATTTGAATACGTATTACATCATTCGGACACCATGGTATTACCAGTTTATAAAGGAATTTACTGTGTGTCCGTATTTTTCAATTTGTTACTCCGGAACAGGAAGTCGGAGTAACTAAAATTACAATGGTAGCTTATGGGAGTGCAGAGGTGCAAAAATCAGAAGTCTATTTTTCTCAAAAACATTTTTTTCTGCAAAACAGAATCTCGACGTTTCATGCATTTGAGGGACTTTTGGCATCAAAAACCCCCTTTGAAATAAAATTTTTAGTTCCGGCTTATATGAGAATTTCGCATGTGTCGATTCATTCTTTATTTACGGAACCACATAAGCGATCAGTTTTTTTTTAAATTTTGAAAGATGGTCATTTTCCGAACACTTCCAGAACCGTCTATGGTGGGCAATGGGGCCAATAACATTTCGATAGGCCGTCAGTAACCTAGATCTGCAAATGCAAGATATTTGGCTCCTATTTTAACATAAAAATTCCTTTTTGTATTCATAGCGGTATCGGTTTTAATAGGAGTCTTCTTTGTGACCATACTCCACAACCCGTCACTCCGCTACCGGAAATTAGATCAAAATACAATTTAGCAATAGTTTTTGGGGATACAACACCGTTCATTTGAGACTAAGTTTGGTCAAATCGGTCCAGCCTTTCGGAACCGTCGATAGTGATAAATGTGCCCAAAGAGACTTTGAATGACTGTTAGTAACCTAGAACTACAAATCCAAGCAGTTGGTTTCACATTTTGGAAAAAAACACCTTTTTACATTAATCGCCATATTCGTTTAAATCGGGAATTGCTGCGTGTTCTTATTCATCACCCTGTAATTCCGGAACAGAAAGTCGGACCAATTAGAAATTCAATAACAGCTAATGGTAGCGCATTACTTTTCATTTGAGATCAAGATTGTAACAATCGGTAGAGAATTTGCTGAGAATTAAGTATGACATTAGCTTAGGGACTCGACGAGTTCCCGGGGGCACCAAGAACCATCAAAGATGGCCAATGTAGTTAAAGCGACTTCGATGGGTTATTAATGATCTTGACACGCGAATCCAAGTAATGTTGCACATATTGTGATATGTATTAAATCATTTGGACATCATGATGCACCAGCTTATATTGGAATATTGCTGTGTGGTCATACTATTTAACCCGTAACTAACTCCGGAACCGGAAGCCAGCTCAACTAAAAATTCAACCAATGGGAGCCTTGTACCTTTCATTTGAGACTAAGTTTGTGCAAATCGGTTCAGCCATCTCTGAGAAAAATCGGTGAGATTGTTTGGCACATACATGCATATATACATACATACACACACCTACACACATGTAGCAGAGTCTAACAGCGATATAGCTATCATTTCGGAGCTTTACCGTATCCCGGCCAGCGATGGAAGCTGGATAGCTGATAACGCAAAATAAGCGGCGATTTGGACGACGGGGCGGTATCTATTTCAGGAAGTGGTTTATCGTGCGGATGAAGGCTTCGTAATCGCCAAAATCAATGGAGTCTTCTTTTGCAGCTGTTACGCACTTCCGCGGTGGACGAACAATCGATTTACAGAGATCCTCAATAAGCTGACAGAAGAGATTATCGATCGGAGACCTGTCGTTATAGCCGGCAATTTCAACGCTTGGGCTGTAGAATGGAGCAGCCGCTTTACCAACTCAAAGGGGGGTGTCTACTCGAGGCCTTTGCAAAGCTGAACGTAGAAGTTGCAAACGATGGTACAACCAGCACCTACCGCCGCGACTGACGACATTCAGTTATTGACGTTACCTTCTGCAGCCCCGGGCTAGTTGGAAGTTAAATTGGAGAGTGTGCGCAGAGTACACCCACAGTGACCACCAAGCGATCCGGTACACTATCGGAAGCAATATGCAGTCGGAAGCGCGTGTGATCAAATCAAACGAGCGGAGGTGGAAAACAACGAAGCTCAACAAGAGAGTCTTCGTCGAAGCGCTCAGGTGTGAATGCAATCACATTGACTTCAGTGCAGACGAATTGATAACGGCATTAGCAAAAGCGTGTGATGCAACCAAGCCAAGGTACAGTCGCCGCCCAGCGTTCTGATGGAATTCGGCGATTGCCGACCTACGTGCATGCTGCCACCGAGCTCGGAGAAATATGCAGAGAGTCCGAAACGTCGCGGAAAGAGATGCTCTAAGGACAGCGTACAAGACGGCAAGAGCCGCACTTAAGAGGGTCCTCTACTCTCATGGTTTCAAAAAATCGATATTTTTTTCTTTGTTTAATTTCAATCTATATGTATCCGAGAATACGCCACAGAAAGGATTTTGTGAAAATCACATTCCTTGGCATGTTTCTGAAAACTGAAAAGTACCTATCTACAGCCATTTCTGAGATACTAAGCGCGGCGCACTACGTATATGGAAAAATTATTGTTTAAAAATTTCACCGATCCATTCTTGACGGTTTATGTATTTGAATGGTTTCTTGTTTTTTTTTTTTTGATGAGATTATCGTACAGAAGAAATAATGCGTCTGACATGTTGAGAAGCGTATGGGAACGAGATTACGAAAACTGAAGAAAGAATACAAAGGTTTCGGTGGGAAAGGAACTGGAAAATTGATGGACAAACCAATCGGCCAGCTAACAAAATGTCCTGGCGATTCGGAGAAACTCAAATTCTGTAGAACATATGCGAAATGCAATCTGGGCTTCCCTCGAACACTGCTCGTCATCGAACGAAAATCCCCAACACTCAAAGGGTTCACCCGGCGAGAACAGTTAGTGCAAGTGGCGTCAGGCTGAAGTAAAAGGAACTTTAGAAACTTTCGAACATGTCAGGATCGACGAAAGTCTATCATCTAATGATGTATTAGAAAGATGCTTAGAAGCTCACACCCGAAACATCAATGTGTCTCCAAATAGCGGAATCTGTTCCTTAGCGCCAAAACACATGCACAAATTCTGGCAGGCAGGTGGCTTATTTGGCAGTCAGTATCTTCAACCAAGGATTTTCATCGATCTTACAAGCTATGGATGTGATGGGAATTACCTTGGGGACTGAAGCAGAAAGATGTGCTACTCGACTCGACAGTGAACGTATAACTCGTTCTGAACGCAAAGTGGGTGCCGCGGAAAACAGGCCCGAATTCAATAGAGAGAGCAAAATGTGCAAAGCCAAGATCATTTTCGTGATCAGGAAGGTGAGCTTTGTGGACCGGGTATAGTAGATTATCTAGTAAGTTACTGCTATCGAGTTATACACCGTACTTTATCTTTAAACACATTTTCCCGAAAGTAGTGTTTTTTAAGCGGTCAAGTAAGACTTTTCACAGAAGTACTGGTCCGGTTTCAATAATTTTTTCTCCAGTTGTTCAGAAAACATACCGCTATTTTTGGTCGATAGGGATTTGCAAAACGTCAATTTGTTCCATTTTTTTGGCCTCTAAAAGGCCAAAAAATAACGTAAATATAGAAAATTTTTCACAAATCTTTATATTACTTTAACAAATTATAAAATGTAAGAGATCCCCGTCTAAACATAGCCAATGTGACAATGATTATAAAAAATATGAGTTTTCTGATTACGGATTACCCAATGTGGGGCGACGCTTATAGAGTTGCGGCGGCGAAGATAAGAGAACCAAGAAGGCCCCGGGATCAGACGGTAACCCCAACGTGGCTCTAAAACAGCAATCCTATCGAACCCGGATATTTATTTATTTATTTTTTTTTATTTATTTCTTTATTATGTCCATCGGACTTTAGAATCTACGTGGACAGTCAGGATGGGAAAAAGCCCATCTGAGTTGGACACCTTTCATGCCATTCTCCGACGGGCGTAAAAACCACCATATTTTAAAATCACAAACACATACAATAATAATAACTACAATTCATCTAGTCAAGTCTTAGTACACACAAATCTTCACATTAAAAAGTAATATCAAAACACAGCAGATCGTATAATTTTGTCGGCAAAGCGGCTGGACTGCTCACCAAATTCGAAGAGCTCTTTCACGGCAGTAAATGCGCGAATACATGCAGCAATGGGTTCGTTGTATCCAAATACGGTTCTATAGAATCTGGCAGTAGCAGTGATCGATTTGGTATACGAAAATCTACTTCCGCAAGTATCTCTGGAGCGTCAATCTCCCCGTTGATTAGTTTTGCAACAAATAACGCCTGTTGAATTTTTTGGCTACTTTGTAATGTCAAGTCCAAGCAATTGACACTTATCCGGATATGATGGCAGATTAACTGGGTCTCGCCATAGCAGGCTTCTTAGTGCAATGCGAACGAAGCGTTTCTGCACTCGTTCGATTCTAATGCACCACGAAACTTGATGTGTAAACCAGATCACTGAGGCGTTTTCAAGAATCGGGCGAACGAATGAACAGTACAGAGCTTTCATGCAAAGCGGATCCTTGAATTCTTTAGCAATTTTTAAGATAAAACCCAGTTAACGCGAAGCTTTTGAGATGATCAACGAGCGTTGTAAATCGAACATCAGCTTTGCATCCAACTGTACTCCCAAATCGCACACCTGATCGACTCTCGTCAAAACGGTGCCGCTAATGCTGTAATCGAACATAAAGGGCCGTAGAATTCGATGAAACGTTATCACTTGGAATTTGGCCACGTTAATGGCAAGCTTATTCTTGCAGCACCAATCAACAAACAGTTGCAGCAGACCTTATAAGCGCCAACAATCCTCTACCGTGCGAACTACGAGGTACAGTTTCAAATCATCTACATAAACTAATTTACAATCAGCTCCCAAAAGCAATGCGATATCGTTAAAAAATAATGCGAATAGTAAGGGTCCCAAGTTACTGCCTTACAAAACACCTGATTTATTTGAGAACTGCGATGATATGCTATCACGGTGTTCCTAAAACCGTTATAAACAAAAAAATGACCATAAATTTGTCATACGGCATTCGAAAGATACAGTATCCAAGCATCTTCTCAGAGAATTTTAAAATGATCCATCGAGAGATTCGAGAGAAATTGCGATTTGAAGTTTTATGACACGTTTCATAAGGCTACCAGCAAACAGGTTTGGTCCTATCTCTATAAACAAAAAAATATTTGTCTACTTATTTAGTACATGGCATTCGAAAGATATAGTAATCAAGTATATTCCCTGCAAGTTTGGAAAATATTTCATTGACGGAATCGAAATTTGTAACGGTTTGGGTGTAGTATGCGGTCATAGATGGGTTTTCTACCAGACTTCAAGCGTGAATCCATGTTTGTTCATTGACTATTTAGATCGTTTATACGTGTCGCGGTTTTTAAAGTAAAGCCTTACCATTTAATTACATAAATATAATGTACAAAAGGTATTATTTATATGGTGCACTGCAAAAGTGTCAAAATAGGGTTGTCTACCAAACGTTAAATATAATGTGTAAATAAAAAAGGGCAAAAGTTGGAATGTTTACTTCAAAAGGCCATATCTCAATGGTTTGTTGACCCATTCTAATTATTTTTCCATTATTGAACAGGTAGACGTTTCATCGTTAATTTTCATTAAGAAGAATATAAAATAGAGTCATCTACATCAATAAATAGACAATATAATTGATCTCAACTATATGTATTATCATTATTTAGTGAATATTTTTGTTTTAAAAATAGCGGCCTATCCATTTTTATATACTAGTTGATTGCAATTGCTGTATAAACATCTGAATGTCAAATTCTCATGATAAGTTCAATTCGACAGTAAAACTGACAATAGTTAGAGATATGAGCAGATGAACTTGTACTAATAACATCCCCTTTGACCAGTTTTAACATCTGTCAACCCAACCAGCGAATCACGATTGTACAAAATTTCCAACAAAAACCGTATCATAACATAAATTGATCTGAATCAGCAAATACCTTTATATTTTTAAAATTTATGGTTTTATTCTTCCATGATTTGTAGTTTGCGTTCGTTGCATTCAACTAATCTATAGAAATTGAAAGGTCGTTGTTTTGAATATAAAGATGTTCACTAAATAGTGATAAGGCGTATAGTTGAGGATAATTATGTTGTTTATTATTTGAATTAGACAACTCTTAATGAAAATTAACGATGGAACGTCTACCTGTTCAATAATGAAAAAATAATTAGAATCGGTCAACAAACCATTGAGATATGGCCTTTTGAAGTAAACATTCCAACTTTCATTCATTATATTTAGTTTTCACATTATATTTAACGTTTGGTAGACAACCCTATTTTCATATTTTTTCAGTGCACCATATAAATAATACCTTTTGTACATTATATTTATGTAATTAAATAGTAAGGTTTTCCTTTAAAAACCGCGACACGTATAAACGATCTAAATAGTCAATGAACAAACATGGGCCGAGTGTCATACACCAGTTCGTCGAGATCGGCAAATGTCTGTGTGTTTTTTTTACAATGGAGAAGACCTTTACGTCCTGGCCCAGTACACGTGCTATTGGTAGGGTCCAATCTACCGCACGGGGTGCACTGTGGGCGTGTCGGGCTCGAATGGTGACCAGCCATTAATACAGACTAAACTCCATTGGGCACCGCCATCGTTCCTCCCAGGAACTACCTCTCGGTATTACTTCTGGGGGGATGGCTGTACTAAATGTACTCATTCACTCTCGCTCACGCGTTCATACGTCCTGTATGAGGCTTACTTGGGTGCTCTCTCTATCGCACCTTGATTCACTCTCAAACACTCCCACATGAGGCTGACTTGTGTGGTCACCTTTTTCGTTCCTTGCGAGGCTAACTTGTGTGCTCACCTTACTCATTCCTTGCTAGGCTTACTTTTGTGCCTGCCCCACCCGTACCATGTGAGGCTGACTTGGGTGCTCACCCTATCACCTGATTCACTCTCGATCATGCCACTCTACTGTACCTCTGTCACTCCCCCTGGCATCCCATGTGGGACATTTTTCTTAGGCCCCACTTCTGACATACCATGCGAGGCTGACTTGTGTGCTCACCTTTTTCATTCCTTGCTAGGCTTACTTTTGTGCTAGCCTCTACCATACTATGTGACTGACTGACTTTTGTGCTCACCCTTAACATACCGTGTGGTACTTGGATGTTCACCCTTTCGCTCCTCTGCCACGCCACGAGGCATCGATAGCTAAGTCCCAACATACTTCGCTACGACCCTCATATCTTGGCATGAGGCAGTCGTCGTACACGCCTATACACTCACTCTTCGGCCTTGCTTCGGGGTGGCTGGGTTTACCCCTTACGCGGTTGCCAGTCGCTGCGCCAAACCTGCCTCGGCATGAACAGACCATTCACTCGTTTTTTTTGCGTTTGGCCTTTTTCGCTCCAGCTAACCAATCACTAGTTAGCCGTGCCCGTCGTCTGTTGCTCGGTTCGCCAGATTACCTGTAGCCTACTGGCAATCTGGATGGTAGCAGCCGAGTCTGCGTTCCACTTCTCCACTGATTGACACATCCGCTGAATAAGGGTATCAGGGGTTGTGTCCCAGCCACAGACGTCAAGCATTGCTCTTCTTTCGACGTCGAACCGATGACATACGAACAGTATGTGTTCGGCAGTTTCGTCTACACCTGGGCAGACCGGGCAGACTGGGACCTCCGCATGCCCGAACCTGTGGAGGTACTGTCGGAAACAGCCATGGCCTGACAGGAATTGTGTCAGGTGGAAGTGAACTTCCCCATGGGGTCTTCCCACCCAGCTCGATATGCTAGGTATCAGCCGGTGGGTCCACCTACCTTTCGAGGAGTTGTCCCACTCACGCTGCCATCTGGCGACCGAGGTCACTCTGGTGCGCTCGCGGGCTTCCCTGTTTCCACGAAGCTCGAAGCACTCCTCATCTTCCCGAATTACCAGCCCGACTGGCATCATGCTCGCTATCACGCAGGATGTATCGTGTGATACCGTGCGGTAGGCAGATATCACTCTGAGGCACATCACGCGGTAGGTGCTCTCCAGTTTCTGTAGGTAACTGGTTACCCTCAGTGCTCTTGACCATGACGGACCGCCGTACCTGAGGATAGATACGGCAACGCCTGCCAGTAACCTACGCACACTTTTGAGCTGTTGGACATCATTCTCGATAGAGCCGCAACAGCAGTCGACGCTCTCTTGCATGTATTGTCGACATGGCTGCCGAAGGTCAGCTTGTCGTCTATAATGACTCCGAGAGACTTCAGACTTCGCTGTGAAGTAATCGCGACTTCTCCCACATGGATAACTGCATGTTGTGCCGACTTGCGGTTGTTGACGATAACTACCTCCGTCTTATGATGAGCGAGCTCCAGGCCTCTCGCGCTCATCCATTCCTCCACCGTGCTGATCGCGTGTTCTGCGGTTAGTTCTACCTCAGTAATTGACTCCCCGTAGACCTCCAAGGTTACGTCGTCGGCAAAGCCGACGATCTTGACCCCAGGAGGAAACTTCAGTCTCAGAACCCCGTCATACATGAGGTTTCATAGCACCGGGCCTAGGATCGAGCCCCGCGGGACTCAGGCGGTTATCAGGACCCTTTTCTGACCGGCATCGGTCTCGTATAGCAGTACGCGGTTCTGGAAGTAACTTTCCAAGATCCGATACAGACCCACCGGTAGGCTAAGCCGGTGTAACGAGAGCGCGATGGCATCCCAGCTTGCGCTGTTGAATGCGTTCTTCACTTCAAGTGTCACTAACGCACAGTATCGAATACCTCGCCTTTTTCGTTGGATCGCTATCTCGGCAGTATTTATCACTGAGTTGAGAGCGTCCACTGTGGACTTACCCTTCCGAAAGCCAAATTGGTTGCTTGACAGACCGTCCGTACCTTCCGCGTACGGGGTTAGCCTGTTGAGGATGATCCTCTCAAGTAGTTTGCCAGTTGTGTCGATCAGACAGATTGGTCTGTACGCCGATGGGTCGCCTGGCGGCTTCCCGGGCTTCGGCAACAGCACCAATTTCTGCCTTTTCCATCTATCGGGGAAACGGCACTCGTCAAGGCATCTCTGCATAGCTAGCCTGAACATGTTCTGGTTCGCTATGATCGCTGCCTTGAGAGAGTTGTTTGGAACTCCATCCGGCCCTGGAGCTTTGTTCATTGCTAGGGATTTAGCTACTGCGAGTAGTTCTTCATTCGTCACCGGCTTGTGGCTCGAGACGGGAAGAGTACTTCGATAATCGTTGCCAACCGGTCCGGAGACCGTTCTGGGGGTGAGGAGCCCCCTTTGGTCTTGGTCATCACAATCCTGTAAGCGTCAGCCTACGGATTCGCGTTGGCACTCTCACAGAGGTTGTCGAAACACGCTCTCTTGCTGCTTTTAATGGCCTTGTTAAGGGCCAATTTCGCAGCTCGAAACACTTCACGGCGGTTCTTTCTTGCATCCTCGATGCGAGCTCTTTGCATCCTACGTCTAGCTCTGAGACAGGCTGACCGTAGAACTGCAATCTCCGCACTCCACCAGTACCCCTGTTATTTGTACAGCGGCTGCCCCACTCCACTGCCCAAGCGTTAAAGTCTCCCGCTATGACTACCGGTTTCCGGCCCACGAGGTCCGACGAGAGCCTGTCGATCATCTGGTTGAACTGTTCTATTGGCCACCTTGGTGGAGCGTAGCAGCTGCAATAGAACACACCATTGATCTTGGCAATCGCAGCACCCTCGGCGGAGGAGTGTACTACCTCTTTAACCGGGAACCGTCCCGTTGTACAGATTGTCACCATTCCAGACCCGTCCGACACCCAATTGCCGTTGCCGGCAGGGATGCGGTACGGGTCTGATAAGAGGGCGACATCTGTCCTCGACTCCGAGACCGACTGCCACAGCAGCTGTTGGGCTACTGCACAATGGCTAAGATTTAGCTGTGTGAGTTCACGGCTTCTTATTTGCCTCACCGAAGGGACACGAAGGTCCGCCCATAGCATGTTTATGGGCTTGCTTCTAAGCGGTGCAGATAAGGCACTTGTACGCCTTAGTGCAGCCCCGCTCCTTATACCCCTCCTCGCCACAGCGACGACATAGTTTGCTCCTGTCTATGTTCTTGCACTCGTAGGCTTTGTGGCCGGACTCAAGGCACCGATAGCACCTATCCACTGAAGGCGGCTGGGGTATGCTAATTGGGCATACCGACCAGCCGATCTTCAGCTTCCCTTTCTCGGTTACCTTTTTGGCATCCGCCTTCAGTAGCCTGAGGTAGGCTACTTGGGTGCCAGAGGGTCCATCTCTAAATCGCACAGAGGCTCGCTCGATTGTGACGTCACATTGTTCCTTAACGGCTGCGACGACATCTTCTGCGGTCGTGAACTCGTCCAGATGCTTGCACTGGAGAGTCATTTCCGCCCCTAGCGACCTGAATTGGGCGCCTTCACCAAGGACCTCTTGGGCCAAGGCCTTGTATACCGCAGTAGATTATGCGCCTCGCTTCAGCACCAGAAGCATTTCTCCCGTGTTGGTGCGTCTCACGCTACGCACATCTTGTCCAAGGGCCGAAAGGCTTTCGGCCGCCTTCATCGACTTTAGGACATCGGCATATTTGTCCTTGTCGGTTTTCAACCACAAGGCCTCGCCTCTGTCCTTAGCCTTCTTCGCGGGCCGCGATACCTCCGGTGTCGGTGCCGGCTTCTTCCTGGTGACCAGCGTCCAGGGGTTTGGGCCCCCCTGCCCCGGTCGCGCCGGGTTGCTGGTACCAACGCTCTGCTCAGCGAGATCACTCTCGCCCTCGCTTACCTCGGCCAGACGGTGATTGTCCTTAACGGTTGCACGCCGTGTGGTGTCGCTTTTTGCACCCTCGCCTGGCGACTTCCTAGGGCGCTTCGCGTTCGACGCCGTCTTGCGATTGCCCTTGCCCTTGCCTTTTCCCTTCGATGTCTGTGTGTGTATGTATGTGTGTGTATTAGGGCGGGGCATTGTTATATGGAAAAACTTAATCATAACCTAATCAACCAAGCACAGAACTTTTTCGGTTCCATTTGAGGTCCTAAACAACTGTACAAAATTTGGGGTCGATTGAATTTGACCCGGCGTAGCGCATTGCGTTTGAAATTTGTATGGAAATTAGTATGGGAAAACCTACTTTTCTACATTTTCGATTTTACAGACTACAATTCTTCCTGCAGTATACCAGATAGAAGTGTAGTCCAGGATATGCTGAACAACTTTGCCAAAGGATGTATGGTGCTAGAATGTCTCTACAACAGGTTATAGTTGTTCAAAGTTCGATAGATCGAATTAATTGCCAAAAATCATTTTTCTTGCCAACACTGCGGGTGTACCAATGATATTTTATATAGCATACCAAAATAACATCATATACTTTAGATTTACCACTTTGGTATGTTTGGATGAATTATTCAAAAGCCTTAGCTCAATTTTATGGGCGTAGGTAGTTTAGCAATAGGGCGTAGTGAGGGGAGTGGGAGGGGGTGGGCTTTAACATATAGAAATCCTAACATAATAGTAACGATGAAACGAAACATACTGTATCCCCCTGTATTGACTTTATATCAATGGAAGTAAAGTTGAAGACTGAATCAACAGATGTCGAGTTGATATGTCAGAGGAATGCATTGATTATATTTCAGTTTAATACGCACTATGATTTGATAGGATGCTCTTTTCGATGTTGTTCGATGACCTGAAGTAAAAATTGCTGTTGAACTGGGGCTCTTGTGGGTTGTGTAAATGTTGTAAAATAATTCATCTGAACATTCCATCTCGATAAGATTTCAGTTATTTCAGTTCAAATTTCCATATTTAAAAGTTCCCCCCCCCTCACTACGCCCTATTGCTAAAATACTTATGCCCATGAAATTGAGCTAAGGCTTTTGAATAATTCATCCAAACATACCAATGTGGTAAATCTAAAGTATATGATGTTATTTTGGAATGCCATATGGAATATCATTGGTACACCCGCAGTGTTGGCAAGAAAAATGATTTTTGGCAATTAATTCGATCTATCGAACTTTGAACAGCTATAACTTGTTGTAGAGACATTCTAGCACCATGCATCCTTCGGCAAAGTTGTTCAGCATATCCTGGACTACACTTCTATCTAATTGCTGGTATACTGCAGGAAGAAATGTAGACTGTAAAATCGAAAATGCAAAAAAGTAGGTTTTCCCATACTAATTTCCATACAAATTTCAAACGCAATACGCTACGCCGGGTCAAATCCAATCGACCCCAAATTTTGCACAGTTGTTTGGGACCCTAAAAGGAACCAAAAAAGTGCTGTGCTGAAAAAACGATCATTTTGCCCCACCCTAGTGTGTATGTGTGTGTCATTTAAACTCACACAATTTTCTCAGAGATGGCTGAACCGATTTTTGCAAACTTAGTTTCATCTGAAAGGTATAACGCTCTCATAAGCTGCTATTGAAATTTTAATTGATCCGACTTCCGGTTCCAGAGTTACGGGTTGAAAAGTGCGGTCACACAGCAAATTCTCATATAAACTGGTACCACCATGATGTTCAAATGATGTAAAACATATTAAAATTGATGTAACATTACTCTAGTTTGCGGGTTTGGATCACTAATGATCAATCAAAGCAGCTTTGACCACATTGGCCACCTATGACGGTTCATGACGCCCCCGGGGAACCCGCCAAGTTCCTAAGCTAATATCACACCCATTCCCCAACGAATTCTCTACCGATTTTTACAAACTTGATTTCAAATGAAAGATACAGTAATACCATTGACTGCTGCTGAATTTCATTCGGTTCTGACTTTTGCTTCCGGAGTTACAGGGGTGTTAGTAAGGATACACTGGAATTTCCCATATAAATCGGTACAATCGTAATACCTCAGAGGCTAAAATGGTCACCAAATTACTTCTAATCGCAGATCTGGATCACTGATTGCCAATCAAACATTCTTTGAATATATTGTCCACTATCGACGATTCCGGAAATCCGGAATTCCGGGCATATTCCACAAGTAAAGTCACATCGGTTCTTCGGTGATGACTGAACTGATTTTCTCAAACCAAGTCTCAAATGGAAGGCAAAATATGCAGTTGAGTATTGCGTCGCCGCCCCTCCCTTGCCTTGCCCTTACACCTCACTCCTTCATCACTCCCCGCCCCTTAGACAACCCTCACGCCCGCATTTCCTTCATCCACCCCGTATACTGAAATAAGATGAAGGATTTCTGACGCATCCTCCACTCCCACTCTACTTATCCCCCATTTCCTCCACTTTCAAACCCATTCCACCAACATTTCAAAATCTAATCACATGAAGATAACATTGAACTCATGCTGATTAAGCTAATTAAATATTATTCTTTTGCTTTTCTCATATAGAAAGGTTATGCAATTGCTCCAAAAACCGACTTTCTAACCGACTCATAACATTCGACTCAGTTCGCCGAGATCGCAAAATATCTGTGTGTATGTATGTGTGTATGTATGTGTGTATGTATGTATGTATGTATGTAGGTATGTATGTATATATGTATGTATGTATGTATGTATGTATGTATGTATGTATGTATGTATGTATGTATGTATGTATGTATGTATGTATGTATGTAGGTATGTATGTATATATGTATGTATGTATGTATGTATGTATGTATGTATGTATGTATGTATGTATGTATGTATGTATGTATGTATGTATGTATGTATGTATGTATGTATGTATGTATGTATGTATGTATGTATGTATGTATGTATGTATGTATGTATGTATGTATGTATGTATGTATGTATGTATGTATGTATGTATGTTTTTTTTTTTTTTTTTTTTTTTTTTTTTTTTTTTGAGAGCAGTAAAAAAAATTTCAGAAAAACCCTGAGTGAGGAAAAATGTACAAAAACCCCATTGTCAGGGAACGGGTTTGGGCTGCCATCACCCGACCCGCTAAAAACCACTGCTCTTGCCCAGAACCTGATTCCTCCCCGGCACTACCTTGCGGTATTACTTCGGGGAGGGGTTTTTATGTGCATAGCACGCACTCTAATTCAACTACTTCCTAGTTCGTTTCTTCCGTAGGGTTACAGCCCCACTCCTCTACACACCACCAATTCTCTACCATCCACACAGACTGGCAAGCTCTGCATGGCAGTCGGAAAGCTGGCTGTGAGTCGAGGCTTAGTACTCCTCCCCTACGAGTACAGTCTGAGCGGCAAACTTCTGACTGTCTAATTCACTGAGCCCTGCGGCTCGCTTGTGCCGGTTAGCACCGCAACTCCCTTCTCGCACCATTCAACGCCGTTTACTCTTTGAGCACCAGACTTGTTCGCGAACTACTCGGTCTAGTCCCCGACGATGGACCTAGCCTACTCCGACGGAGAATTCCCCGGCGAGAGAAGTTCTCCCGAAACCGAGCCAACCAACCAGATGTCGAGGTCAGTTCGGCGATTCCGGTGGAGCAGAGCGTCCGGTTCGCTGGTGCCCCGACGACCTGCGACTGGTGGTATTTCGTCGCGGTCTACTCAGTCTAGTCCCCGGCGGTGGATCTAGCTTACGCCGACGGAGAGTTCCCCGGCGAAGGAGGCTCCCCCGGTACCGATTCTTCTTTTGTTTTAGCACCACAATTTCATGAGCTCTTTGGCTTCCTCTCGTTCCGTTTCGCCCGATCTACTCGATCTAGTCCCCGGCGGTGGATCTAGCCTACTCAACGGGCCATACAGTAGGTGCTGAGGTCTATCCGGCGATTCCGGTTGGAGCGTAACTTCCGGTTCACCGGCGCCCCAACGACCCACTGCTAGCTCTGCGACGCGGTCTACTCGGTCCAATCCCCGGCGGTGGATATAGCCTACTCACGAGCTACCCGGAAGGATGTCGAGGTCAGTTCAGCGATTCCGGTGAAGCTTGACGTCCGGTTCCCAGGCGCCCCGACGACCCAACTCGGTGCTACATCACGCACTACTCAACTGGTCCCCGGCGGTGGACCTAGTCTACACAGTTGGAGAGTTCCCCGGCGGCGGAATTTCTCTCGAAACCCGATTTGCGGTTTCTTGTTGGTCTCTACGCCACTTCCTCTGCAACTCGGAGAGTATGCTCGAGACCACTCTGTTGACAGCGTCCCAGGTATGTTCGTCACGGCACATCTCTTCGACGATATTGTCCGCTGTCATACCAGGTATACCCCTACGAACTTCTTCGAATCTAGGGCATTCGAAGACCACGTGTTCCGGTGTCTCCTGCACGGTCGCACAACCCGGGCAAAGGGGTGACGAAGCATGTCCAAACCGATGCAAGTACTTCCGGAAGCATCCGTGCCCGGACAAAAACTGCGTCAAATGGAAGTTCACCTCTCCATGCTTCCTATGTACCCAGGCCGATACATTTGGGATGAGTCGGTGGGTCCACCTTCCTTTCTCCGCGTTGTCCCACTCCTGTTGCCATTTAGCCAACGAGTCCGCTCGAACCTGTCTCCTAGCGTTACGTGCATTTCTCCGCTGATAGCATTCCACGTCCTCCGCCAGGGTAATGCAGATGGGGATTTTTTTTTTTTTTTTTTTACAATGGAGAAGACCTTTATGTCCTAGCCCAGTACACGTGCTAACGGTAGGGTCCAATCTACCACACGGGGTGCACTGGGGGCGTGTCGGACTCGAATGGTGACCAGCCATTAATACCGACTAAACTCCATTGGGCTCCGCCATCATTCCTCCCAGGAACTACCTCTCGGTATTACTTCTGGGGGGATGGCTGTACTAAGTGTACTCATTCACTCTCACTCGCGCGATCATACATCCTGTATGAGGCTTACTTGGGTGCTCTCTCAATCACACTTTGATTCGCTCTCAAACACTCCCACATGAGGCTGACTTTTGTGCTCACCTTTTACGTTCCATGCGAGGCTGACTTGTGTGCTCACCTTACTCATTCCTTGCTAGGCTTACTTTTGTGCTCGCCCTACCCATACATGTGAGGCTGACTTGGGTGCTCACCCTATCACCTGATTCACTCTCAATCGTGCCACTCTATTGTACCTTTGTCACTCCCTCTGGCATCCCATGTGGGACATTTTTCTTAGGCCCCACTTCTGACATACCATGCGAGGCTGACTTTTGTGCTCACCTTTTTCATTCCTTGCTTGCTACCAACCTGTGAGGCTGACTTTTATGCTCACCCTTAACATGCAGTGTGAGACTGACTTGGATGCTCACCCTTTCACTCCTCTGCCACGCCATGAGGCATCGATAGCTTAGTTCCAACATACTACGCTACGACCCTCCCGTCTTGGCATGAGGCAGTCCACTTATACGCCTATACACTCACTCTTCTGTCTTGCTTCGGGGTGGCTGGGTTTACCCCTTACGCGGTTGCCATTCGCTGCGCCAACCTACCTCGGCATGAACAGACCATTCACTCTCTTATTTTGCGCTTGGCCTTTTTCGCTCCAACTAACCAATCACTAGTTAGCCGTGCCCGCCGTCTGTTGCTCGGTTCGCCAGATTACCTGTAGCCTACTGGCAATCTGGATGGTAGCAGCCGAGACTGCGTTCCACTTCTCCACCGTTTGACACATCCGCTGAATAAGGGTATCCGGGGTTGTGTCCCAGCCACAGACGTCAAGCATTGCTCTTCTTTCGACGTCGAACCGATGACATACGAACAGTATGTGCTCGGCAGTTTCATCTACACCTGGGCAGTCCGGGCAGACTGGGACCTCCGCGTGTCCGAACCTGTGGAGGTACTGACGGAAACAGCCATGGCCTGACAAGAATTGTGTCAGGTGGAAGTGAACTTCCCCATGGGGTCTTCCCACCCAGCTCGATATGCTAGGTATCAGCCGGTGGGTCCACCTACCTTTCGAGGAGTTGTCCCACTCACGCTGCCATCTGGCGACCGAGGTCACCCTGGTGCGCTCGCGGGCTCCCCTATTTCCACGTAGCTCAAAGCACTCCTCATCTTCCCGAATGACCAGCCCGACTGGCATCATGCTCGCTATCACGCAGGATGCATCGTGTGATACCGTGCGGTAGGCAGATATCACTCTGAGGCACATCACGCGGTAGGTGCTCTCCAGTTTCTGTAGGTAACTGGTTACCCTCAGTGCTCTTGACCATGACGGGCCGCCGTACCTGAGGATAGATACGGCAACGCCTGCCAGTAACCTACGTCTACTGGCGCACACCTTTGAGCTGTTGGACATCATTCTCGATAGTGCCGCAACAGCAGTCGACGCTCTCTTGCACGTATAGTCGACATGGCTGCCGAAGGTCAGCTTGTCGTCTATAATGACTCCGAGAGACTTCAGACTTCGCTGTGAAGTGATCGCGACTTCTCCCACATGGATAACTGCATGTTGTGCCGACTTGCGGTTGTTGACGATAACTACCTCCGTCTTATGATGAGCGAGCTCCAGGCCTCTCGCGCTCATCCATTCCTCCACCGTGCTAATCGCGTGTTCTGCGGTTAGTTCTACCTCAGGAATTGACTCCCCGTAGACCTCCAAGGTTACGTCGTCGGCAAAGCCGACGATCTTGACCCCAGGAGGGAACTTCAGTCTCAGAACCCCGTCATACATGAGGTTCCATACCACCGGGCCTAGGATCGAGCCCTGCGGGACTCCGGCGGTAATCGGAACCCTTTTCTGACCGGCATCGGTCTCGTATAGCAGTACGCGGTTTTGGAAGTAACTTTCCAGGATCCGGTACAGACCCACCGGTAGGCTAAGCCGGTGTAACGAGAGCGCGATGGCATCCCAGCTTGCGCTGTTGAATGCATTCTTCACGTCAAGTGTCACTAACGCACAGTATCGAATACCTCGCCTTTTTCGTTGGATCGCTATCTCGGCAGTATTTATCACTGAGTTGAGAGCGTCCACTGTGGACTTACCCTTCCGAAAGCCAAACTGGTTGCTTGACAGACCGTCCGTACCTTCCGCGTACGGGGTGAGCCTGTTGAGGATGATCCTCTCAAGCAGTTTGCCAGTCGTGTCTATCAGACAGATTGGTCTGTACGCCGATGGGTCGCCTGGCGGCTTCCCGGGCTTCGGCAACAGCACCAGTTTCTGCCTTTTCCATCTATCGGGGAAACGGCACTCGTCAAGGCATCTCTGCATAGCTAGCCTGAACATGTTCGGGTTCGCTATGATCGCTGCCTTGAGAGCGTTGTTCGGGACTCCATCCGGCCCTGGAGCTTTGTTCATTGCTAGGGATTTAGCCACTGCGAGTAGTTCTTCGTTCGTCACTGGAGCCACCATTTCGACCGTGCCCGCACTGTCTCGTAGTGCAGGTGGCCAGGGGCTTGTGGCTCGAGACGGGAAGAGTACTTCGATAATCGTTGCCAACCGGTCCGGAGACCGTTCAGGGGGTGAGGAGCCCCCTTTGGTCTTGGCCATCACAATCCGGTAGGCGTCGCCCCACGGATTCGCGTTGGCACTCTCACACAGGTTGTCGAAACACGCTCTCTTGCTGCTTTTAATAGCCTTGTTAAGGGCTAATTTCGCAGCTCGAAACACTTCACGGCGGTTCTCTCTTGCATCCTCGGTGCGAGCTCTTTGCATCCTACGTCTAGCTCTGAGGCAGGCTGACCGTAGAGCTGCAATCTCGGCACTCCACCAGTATACCGGGCATCTGCCGTTTCTTGGCAGTGTTTTTCTCGGCATAGTGGCGTCGCACGCGCGTGATAGAACAGCTACCAGCGCATCCCCGCTTAGACTGTCGGTGTTGGCCTCCAGTCCCAGGGCCGCGGTGAAAGCTTCGCTGTCGAAGTGATTGGACTTCCACCCGCTTACCTGACAGGGATCTCCCGCCCTCGGATGCTGCACACCATAGTTGATCTTAAAGCGGATTGCTAAATGATCACTATGGGTGTAGCCTTCGTCTACCCTCCATTCCATGCCTGGAGCCAGACTCGGGCTGGCAAAGGTCAAATCAATCCACGCCTCCACTCCGTTTCTACGGAATGTACTAGCGGAGCCATCATTAGCTAGCACAGTATCGAGTTTCGCAAACGCTTCCATTAGCGCTTGACCCCTGCTATTTGTACAGCGGCTGCCCCACTCCACTGCCCAAGCGTTGAAGTCTCCCGCTATTACTACCGGTTTCCGGCCCACGAGGTCCGACGAGAGCCTGTCGATCATCTGGTAGAACTGTTCTATTGGCCACCTTGGTGGGGCGTAGCAGCTGCAATAGAACACACCATTGATCTTGGCAATCGCCACACCCTCGGCGGAGGGGTGTATTACCTCTTGAACCGGGAACCTTCCCGTTGTACAGATTGCCACCATTCCAGACCCGTCCGACACCCAATTGCCGTTGCCGGCAGGGATGCTGTACGGGTCTGATAAGAGGGCGACATCTGTCCTCGATTCCGAGACCGACTGCCACAGCAGCTGTTGGGCTGCTGCACAATGGTTAAGATTTAGCTGTGTGACTCTCACGGCTTCTTCTTATTTAACTCGCCGAAGGGACACGAAGGTCCGCCCATAGCATGTTTATGGGCTTGCTTCTTAGAGGTGCAGATAAGGCACTTATATGCCTTAGTGCACCCCCGCTCTTTATGCCCCTCCTCGCCGCATCTACGACATAGCTTACTCCTGTCTAGGCCTTTGCATTCGTAAGCTTTATGGCCGGATTCTAGGCACCGATAGCACCTGTCCACTGAAGGCGGCTGGGGTATACTGATAGGGCATACCGACCAGCCGATCTTCAGCTTCCCTTTCTCGGTTACCTTTTTGGCATCCGCATTGAGTAGCCTGAGGTAGGCTACTTGGGTGCCAGAGGGTCCGTCCCTCAATCGCACAGAGGCCCGCTCGATTGTGACGCCGCATTGCTCCTTGACGGCTGCGGCGACGTCTTCTGCGGTCGCGAACTCGTCCAAGTGTTTGCACTGGAGAGTTGTTTCCGCACCTAGCGACCTGATTTGGGCGCCCTCACCAAGGACCTCTTGGGCCAAGGCCTTGTATATTGCACTTGATTGTGCGCCTCGCTTCAACACCAGGAGCATCTCTCCCGTGTTGGTGCGTCTTACGCTACGCACATCCTGCCCAAGGGCCGAGAGGCTTTCGGCCGCTTTCATCGATTTAAGGACATCGGCGTATTTGTCCTTGTCGGTTTTTAACCACAAGGCTTCGCCTCTGTCCTTGGCCTTCCTCGCAGGCCGCGGTACCTCCGGTTTCGGTGCCGGCTTTTTCTTGGTAACCAGCGTCCAGGGGTTTGAGGCCCCCTGCCCCGGTCGTGCCGGGTTGCTGGTACCATCGCTCTCAACAGCGAGGTCACTCTCGCCCTCGCTTACCTCACCCAGGCGGCGTTTGACCTTGACGGTTGCACGCCGAGTGGTGTCGGTTTTGGCACCCTCTCCTGGCGACTTCCTAGGGCGCTTCGCATTCGATGCCGTCTTGCGATTGCCCTTTCCCTTTCCCTTCGAGGGGAACTCGGTCGCCGCTCCGATCGACGTGGCTGCTCCATAGAAGGTAAAGGCCACTGTCTGTGAACCTCTATTAACCTTCTCTCTTTCCTCCCTATTGGAGGCCACTGTCTGGGTTTCTCTGTCGGGCCTCTCCCGACATTCCACCCTCTCAACATATGCCTGCTGTTCCTGTCTTGCGACACGAACAGCTTTCCGGAGCTCCAGAAGGCTCAACTTCAACTCCTTGGCTATGTTCTGCTTTGCGCTAGCGAAGTCGATTATAGCATCGAGTTGCTTCGCTACTTTGCGCATCGCAGCTATTGGCCCCTCCGATGCATTGGTAGGGGTATTGCCTACCGCTGCTGGGGGGTCACTGGTGCTTTCGAGTACAGCACTCATCGTATGCAGATGGGGATCATCCCGGCGATAACGCATACTGCCTCCGACGATATTGTTCTGTAGGCACTCGCGACTCGTACGGCCATCAGTCGGAATGTCCTGTTTAGCTTTTCACGGTTCCGCTTGGTTTTCAGCGCAGCACTCCAGGCAGGAACCCCATATCGGAGTATCGATGACGAAACAGTAGATAGCAGACGTCTCGTGCTGCTTCTCGGACCGCCGACGTTTGGCATGATTCTCGCTATTGCGTTCGTTGCCTTCGCCGACTTTCCACAGGCGTAATCAACGTGGTTGTTGAAGCTCAACCGGTCGTCGATTATAACTCCCAATTGCTTCAATGCACGTTTCGATGCAATCACGTGCCTTCCGACGTCGATCTGCATCCGTTGGACCGATCTGCAGTTACTGACCAACAACACCTCCGTCTTGTGGCGAGCTATTTGCAGCTTAACCCCGTTCATCCAGCTCTCGATCGCGTCTATTGTCTCCGTCACCGACACCTCCACTTCTTCAAGTGTCTCACCCATCACCGTTAGTGACACGTCGTCCGCGAAACCTACGATTTTCACTTTCCTAGGCAGCTGCAGCGTTAACACCCCATCGTACATCCCGTTCCAAAGGGTTGGACCGAGAATGGAGCCCTGAGGAACGCCCGCTGTGACACGCAATGACTTCTGTCCTTCGCTCGTCTCGTACAGTAGCACTCTGCTCTGAAAGTAGCTCTTCAGGATCTGGCACAGATAGTCGGGAACCCTCATTCTATGCAGCGCTGCAGCGATGGCTTCCCAGCTGGCACTGTTGAACGCGTTCTTCACATCTATCGTGACCACAGCGCAGTATCGATCTCCTCTTCGCTTCTGTTTAGATGACTTCTCGGCACTCTCGAGCACTATCCGAATTGCATCCACTGTCGATGCTCCTTTGCGGAAACCAAACTGCATCTTGGACAGTCCGCGCTCACCTTCCGTGAATTTCGTCAACCTGTTAAGAATGATCCTTTCCAGGAGTTTTCCGAGTGTATCCAGCAGGCATATGGGTCTGTACGAGGTCGGGTCGCCAGGTGGCTTCCCTGGCTTCGGCAGCAACACCAGCTTCTGGACCTTCCACATTTCGGGGAAGTTGCCTTCATTTAGGCACTTCTGCATCACTATCCTGAACATGTCCGGATATGCCAGGATCGCAGCTTTCAGTACCACGTTTGGTATTCCATCCGGACCAGGGGCTTTCTTTGGTTTTAGGCGCTTCGATGCTTCTACTAGCTCGTCGTTAGTCACTTGCCGATCCATGTTTGTTCCTTCTTCCTCGCCGTGCGGTGACGGTGGCCATATAGTTGGATCGTGCTTCGGGAAAAGACCCTCGACGATTATCTTCAGCTTGCTCGGACACATTTCGACTGGCGTCGTTGGACCCTTCATTTTCGCCATCACGACTCGGTATGCGTCACCCCAGGGATTGGCGTCTACTTCTCGGCTTAGCTCCTTGTGGCACTCTGACTTGCTAAGTCTGATCTCCCGTTTTAGAGCGGCCCTAGCTTCCCGAAACGATGCCTTATGCTCTTCTCTATCTGGTTCCGATCTTGCTCTTTGGGCCCGCCTTCTGGCTCTGAGACAAGCAGCGCGTAACGTACTAAGCGTCTCGTTCCACCAGTAAGCTGGACGCCGTTTGTTGCGTGGTTCCAGTTTTCGCGGCATTGTGGCGTCACAAGCCGCCACAATCCTTCTTGTTAGGTCAGCCGCATCCACGTTCTCGGTCCCGCCGTTCGGCCGAAGTGCCTCAACAAAGAAGTCTTTGTTGAAGGCTTTCGTCTTCCACTTTCGTTCGCCGGTCACCCTTCTCTGTACTGCCGCGGGGTTCCGTTGGCCGATACGGTAGCGAATCTCCTGGTGGTCACTATGCGTATACGTTTCGCATACTCTCCAATTCATGTTCGCCGTCAATGAGGGACTACAGAATGTGACGTCTATGATGGACTCCCTCCCGTCTCTCCGAAATGTACTAACAGAGCCTTCATTGCACAATCGTACGTCTAACTTCGCTAGAGCTTCCTGCAGGATACACCCTCTTGTGTTGGTTACTCTACTGCCCCATTCCACAGCCCAGGCGTTGAAGTCACCACCAATGACTACCGGCTTCCGATCGATCAACTGCTCGGTTAACTGCTCCAGCATTAGGCTGAACTGCTCTACTGTCCACCTTGGGGGAGCGTAACAGCTACATACGAAGATGCCGTTGATTTTGGCTATCACGAAACCCTCATAGGAACGTTCTACCACTTCTTGGATAGGGAATCTTCCCATTACTTGTACCGCTGCGGTTCCTGATCTATCCGCCACCCAGTTACCGTTATTAGGGGGGACTTGATAAGGCTCTGCGATCAAAGCGACATCGCACATAGTTTCTGTCGTAGACTGCCACAACAGTTGCTGTGCGGTATCACAGTGATTCAGGTTTATCTGGGTCATCTCCATCACCGTTGGCCTGTAGTCGCCTTCTTGTACGCTGGGCATTTAAAGCCACCCGTCTGATGGTCGTTCCCTTCCGCTGGGGTGCAAAGCAAGCACTTCGGCCTCTGCGTGCAGTCTCTCGCAAGATGGCCCGTCTCTCCGCATTTCCAGCACATCCCGGATCTGTCCGGGCCTTTGCAAGCCCCTGCTAAATGTCCAAAGCCTAAACATTTGAAGCATTTCTCTGCTTGTTTGTTTACTCGTGGGGCGGCTCTCAGTAGGCATCTCGACCATCCAACTGTAACCTTACCTACCTCCAGTGCCTTGTCTGCAGCGGTTACCGGTAAACGTATCATCGCTATCTGCGTTCCTCCGTATCCCTTCCTTAACCGGATCGTCATGTGCACCTCGCCCAGTTTGCACTGCTGCTTCATAGCACCTCTCAGCTCGTCTTCCGTCGTTATTTCGTCGAGGTCTTTGCACACGATTACCATCTCCGGGCTTAAGGCTTTAACTTCTGCCTTTCCGCCCATTGATTTAGTTATAGTCTCCTGCAAGGCAGAGCTACTAGTCGTAGTATTCTTCTTAAGCTCGAGGAGCATCTCATTTTTTTGGGTACGCCTGACTCTTAACACGTTTTCCCCCAAATCTTTCAGCTCCGGGTCCTCTCTGACCTTTTTGAGCAGTGCTGCGTACGTAGTCTCGTCATTTGCTTTGACGAGCACGG